>NW_015548290.1:157770-205845 GCF_001515605.1 Sinocyclocheilus anshuiensis
TATCGCAAGCGCTTGATTGCAGTTGTTGCTGCAAAGGGTGGCACAACCAGTTATTAGATTTAGGGGGCAATTACTTTTTCACGTAGTGCCAGGCAGGTTTGGACAGCTTTTTTCCGTTAATAAATGAAATCACTATTTCAAAACTGCATTTTTTTTTTTACTCTGGTTATCTTCGTGCAATATTAAAATTTGTTTGATAATCTGAATCATTCAAGCGTGACAAATATGCAACAAAAAAAACGGAGCAAAAACTTTTTCACACCACTGTGTGTGTGTGTGTGTGTGTGTGTGTGTGTGTGTTTAAAAAAAAAAAATGTTTTATGTCTCTTCTGCTCAGCAAGGCTGCATTAAAAAAAAAAAGTAAAACATTGTTACAATTTAAAATAACTGTTTTCTATGTGAATAGATTGTAAAATGTAAGTTATATGATAAAAAGCTGAATTGTCATCATCATTACTCAAGTCTTCAGTGTCACATGATCCTTCAGAAATTATTCTTGTATGCGTATTTGTTGCTCAAGACACTTTTCTGATTATTATCAATGTTAAATACAGTTGTGATGCTTCATATTTTTTGTGGAGAATGTGATAAACTACCATTCCAATGTTTGGGTCAAGTAAGAAAACAAATTAATACTTTTATCACGGATGCTTTATATTGATCCAAGGTGACACTAAATACATTTATAATGTTACAAAATATTTCTATTTCAAATAAATGTAATTTCAAATTTCTATCCTTCAAAGAATCCTGACAAAAAAGTATAATGGTTTCCAAATAAATATTTAGCAGCACAATTGTTTTCAACACAGATAATAATATGAAATGTTTATTGTGCACCAAATCAACATATTAGAATAATTTCTGAAGGATCATGTGACACTGAAGACTGGAGTAATAGCTCCTAAAAAATCAGCTTTGCCATCAGGAATAAATTACATTTTAAAATATATAAAATCATCACTTCCTTTTGAATGCTAAGCATTCTACATTTTCGAACTCATAAAAGTTACAAGTTTACAAAAACAACACATTAAATGCTGAAATTATTTAGTAAACTCCCTTATAATAATGTTTGAGGAATATCATTACAGCACTGCCTTACAAGCACTGCAATTATATTGACTAGGACTTTATGAATTTTCATGACATTTCTAGGCCTGGAAGTCAGACTTTTGCCTGATATTTTCCATGACAGTGGGAACTTTGGAAGAAATAGTTTCATACAAAAAAATGTCCCTTACTTTTTAAGCTTCAAGTCTCAGGCAAGTGAAATACTTAAAACTTCCATATATTCTCGAGCAGCTCTAACTAACACTAACTTTTTGACCTTAATGATGTAGGAACAAATGTGCTGGAACATTTTGGACCTATTCCTGAGCTGAACACTCACTAAGACAGTTCATACTTTCCACTGTGACTTTATGGCCTTTGAGTTGTTCTTCACGTCTACATCCTCATTTTAGCAGCAGAAGGTCTCATAAGCTTGTTCCTTTACCTACCCAGCACTGCTCGCCAGTTTCTATGGAAACAATGCCAAGCAGAATGCTGGGTGAAATGGAAGCAGCGAGAGGTTAGAAGAGTCTCAGTGCACAGAGTATCAATTAATCTACCTGCATGGATTATTACTTTTAGTATATGTAATAATGAGACACAAAAATATGTACACTGAATTATGGTGCATGCCCTCCACTCCTCGTTTACTCTACCGCTTGAAGAAAAAAAAAACCCGCAGCACCTCTCTGCGCCCCACCTCCCCGGAAGAGGAAAAAAATTAAGAGCCGAAGCGCTTTATTTTTCTTCCTCGTATCAGTTCAAACCCACAAAAGCAAGAATAAACCTCGACAATGAAAACAGCGAACCTGTGGGAAGTAGATAAGGGTGAGGCATTAGGACCGAAGACGGGCAGGAAAATCTGAGAAGGTTAGAGGATTGGAGGAGAGATCTAAACAATGGCTAAATCATCTACTACAGTACTTCTCTGCCATCTCTTGCCTTTGGTTTAAGTTATTAGCAGTGAATCAGCTGAGTCGATGTTTATTTGAACTTTGTATTCATCAAAGAATCCTAAAAAAAAGCAAAAAAAATAAACTGTATCTGCTGCTTCATATTTTCCCCCCAAAATATGAAGCAGCACAAATGTTTTCATCACTGATAATAATCAGTCATTCTTGAGCAGCAAATCAGCATATTAGAATGATTACTGAAGGCTCATGTGACACTGAAGACTGAAGTAATGAGGCTGAAAATGTAGCTTTGCCATCACAGGAACAAATTACACTTTGAAATATATTAAAATATAAAACATTTTTTATTGTAATAATTCACAAATTGTATATAAAATTGTATAAAAACTTTATATATATATATTTTTTTACTGTATATATTGAAAACTGAAATATCACAATTAGTTTACTAACATTAGTTTATATTTATTTATTTATTTATTTATTTATTTATTTTTTGACATTACCTACACAAATACTATGGGTCTGGGAGTTACATATAGAGAACGATGAGTGCTTTGCATCGTCTTTCACTGTAATGGAAACATTTCCCTGCCAGTGTGCAGATGGAGTGTTTTAATTTTTTTGCATTTCAGAACCGATTTCTGTGTTCACTGGGAGCTGCTGCCTATCATTGGAAGTGAAGGTCACAAATTTTACAGGTCCTCCGAGGGAAGGTGGAAAATGGGAAATGCTGTGGCATTAAGAGAAGATTGTAATAGTTACATTGTCAAAAGAACGATTATTATTATTGAGCTATTCAAGGTCAGGATAGAAAAGAGGGTAGCGGCAGTCCTAATAGATGCTTATTTCTCCGTTAACCTTACCCGTGTAATAGCGGTCTAGAGTTAATGAAATAAAATGCCAATTATACTCTACCTCAGCTTGGCCATGACCGCAACCAAAGGCCTTTACACTCGAATGAGAACAGACATGCTGCGGTTCTGCCTGTGGACAAACTAATATCAGAATAACAACATCAGAATTTTTTATTTCATTTTTTTTTTTAAATGATCGACGTAACGTCCATGCACTGAATGGAAAAAGCCTTGGTTTGAAGAAAAAACTTCATTTAGAACATAAAGCCACAGACTGCAGCTACATTTTTGATAATTAGTGTGTGTCGTAATCCATCAAACCCTTAATTAAATGCAGCAGGCCATATTGACACTGCAGTATATTTAAAATATGCCTTATAACTTTAAACTATCATTAGGTGGGTTGGAATGACAGCCCATCTATCGGTTAATTGGTTAATGAGTTTTCATTTATTATCGAGGGCAGGGAAGACGAACTGTGTTTTTAGGATTAAACCCTGTTGGGTTCAATTAAGGACAGAGCTGACTCAAGAGAGGAAACTTTTCTGTGTGCAGCCAACATGATCGCATTAGTATTCATGGGTATTAGTTTATAAGTTGTATGCAAACTAATCACCTGTGGCTGGGAATTCCTGTTCTGACTATTCAGATTTGAGGATTTGTACAGAACTGTATGTCTGTACATATGCAAATGGTCTATATATTAGACCTTTCAGTATGTTGATATTTCAATGTTTATATATATATATATGTGTGTGTGTATATACTGACAAAATAAATAGTTCTGACACTTTTTTTACTAAATTATATACTAAATTGTTCATTTTTTTTATTTAATAATTTTTGGAAATCTGTATGAAAAGACTTGAGAACTGGACTTTTTTTCCCCCTACATTGTCCAGATAATTTATTTGTTTGAAAATGTATTTTTGAAAACTACAAAATGTTTAATCCAATGCAGCTTTAAATTGTGAACAAACCATGACGAGAAAAGATTTTAAAAACTTTATTATCAAAATAAGTATAAAAATATAAATACTGTATAAAACAATGCGACAGCATTCAAACGACATGAACAGAATGACTGATATTCTACAAGAACACAATTCATTGTACAGCTCTAACTCTATGTTCTGAAATGAATCCACAGTTTGACAGAACCCATATAAACCTTCCACAGGAAAACTGCCTCTTAAACAGAGATATCAAGTAGTTTACATAATGATCATAAAACAATGCGACAGCATTTAAATGACATGAACAGAATGACTGATATTCTACAAGTACACAATTCATTGTACAGCTCTATCTCTATGTTCTGAAATGAATCCACAGTTTGACAGAACCCATATAAACCTTCCACAGGAAAACTGCCTCTTAAACAGAGATATCAAGTAGTTTACATAATGATCATACTTGTAAAACATATTATACACATACTGCACCTATTTTAGACTTGGTCTGCAATAAAAGCTAAGCTTTTTTTTTTTTTTTCGTCTGTTTTTTAAGCCATAAACATCGATAGTGTAGAAAGCTACTATCACTCACCTTGGTTATAAAACACATTGTCCACACCATTGATTACAACAAATCCCTAATCTTAAAAGGGCATCTGTACTGATTCTTTTGGGGGGGAAGAAAGAAAGATAGAGCAAGAGAGAGAGCGAGAGACCAGAAGAAGAAGAGAACAAAGTTAAAGTAGACAAAGAGAAAAGAAAACGTCTATGTGAAGAGTTCCCAGTAGTTGTGTGTGTGTATATACTGTATGTAGGTGTGTGAGTGTATACATGTGTGTGTGTGTGTGTGTATATATGTATATATATATATATATAAAATATAAATACTGTATAAAACAATGCGACAGCATTTAAATGACATGAACAGAATGACTGATATTCTACAAGTACACAATTCATTGTACAGCTCTATCTCTATGTTCTGAAATGAATCCACAGTTTGACAGAACCCATATAAACCTTCCACAGGAAAACTGCCTCTTAAACAGAGATATCAAGTAGTTTAAATAATGGTCATACTTGTAAAACATATTATACACATACTGCACCTATTTTAGACTTGTCTGCAATAAAAGCTAAGCTTTTTTTTTTTTTATATATTTCCGTCAGGTTTTTTAGCCATAAACATCGATAGTGTATAAAGCTACTATCACTCACCTTGGTTATAAAACACATTGTCCACACCATTGATTACAACAAATCCCTAATCTTAAAAGGGCATCTGTACTGATTCTTTTGGGGGGGAAGAAAGAAAGATAGAGCAAGAGAGAGAGCGAGAGACCAGAAGAAGAAGAGAACAAAGTTAAAGTAGACAAAGAGAAAAGAAAACGTCTATGTGAAGAGTTCCCAGTAGTTGAGCGCAATGTTCAAGTCTTCGTAGATTCGTCTATATGCATTACACAGCAGAGAACAGAGGGAGACTTCAGTACGTATGTGTTAATTTAGTGCTCTGAGATATATTTAAGTGTGCTGTGTTGCATATCCGCTTTAAGTCTCTCTCTGGGACTCCTGCCCTATATACATATCCGCCAGTTTTTTGAACTGTGGACCCCAGTGACTCAGATATTCAAACTCTTGGTCCCCCTCGGTGGCGGCCGATTCCAGAGAGCTGAGGGACTCCGCCAAAGAGCCGTTGCCTTCGTAGGCGTAGGTAGCCAAAGAGTCATAAGGGGGCGCTGTGGGATCCGAGTCGTTTTCCTGCAGCCGTCCGTTGATAAAGTCCCTCACGTCTGTGTTGTCTTTGATGGGGGACGTGCGGCGGAAGGGGAACAGCATTTCGGGCATTATGTCCCGGCGGAGTTTATTGGTGTCGATGACCTCAGGGTTCCGCAGGGTTCCGATGTCGAAGGCCTGCGTGTCCTCCTCTCCGCCGCCCTCGTCGTTGTAGCTGACCACGTTGTCCCTGACGTCTTCTTTTGAGATGATAAGGGGCTCCTTTTTCTTTTGACGCCGCAGGGCCGCAAACAATACCACAATCACTATGGAGACAGAGACAGACGAATGAAATGATATCATCAGCATGGTGCAAATCAAGCTGAACAAAGCTCTGTGATAGTCATGCATTCTGAATGTCACTGAGACACCTGACACTCTGGTAACTACTGAGCCGAAGCAGTGCTTCCTACAGGCTTTTGCAGGATAATATGTCTTGAATACATTCAAATTTGTTAAAAGTGGTATGATATTACCATAAAATAACATACCAAAAAATTGCTGTGATATATTTTGAAATTACAGATAATTTCACTAATAGCTAAATGATCACAAGTTTTTCAGGGACATTCTCATTTTAGAGAGTTTTTTTGTTTGGAAAAAAATCTTGACTACGCTGAAAATAAAATTGGTTTTGAAACAGTTTAATTACAAGTAATTACAATGAAACGGCGAGTGAAACACTGAATTAAATGTGACATTTTGAAGTGGAAAGACTGAACCTTGAAAATGTCTTCTTTGTTTTATTTACAACATCTTTTTTGGTTACACTATTTTATGGTGTCCTTGTTACAGTGTAATTATACATTTAAGTCCTAAGTAATATTATGAACTGCATGCACTTACTATATGGTTAGGATTAGGGTTTGTTTTAGGGTTACTTGCATGTGATTATTTATAACTGAGTGTTATTATAATAGTAAGTACATGTAATGTGTAACAAGGACTTAAAATAAAGTTTAAAATATATTTTTTTTCTTGCGGTGCAGGATGAGTGATCAATATTGTTGCTCCAAAATATAATTCTTACAAATGATAACTTTGAAATTTTGTCTTTTAGGAGTGCGGTAGCATACAAATGGCTTCAAAGCTGCCACACGTGGACTAAAATCCCCAAAACTGGAATTGACTTGTCAATTAGAATTCAGACTAAACTGGTCAAACTGTGTTTGTGAGTTGGTTCATTCAGATGATTCCCATACATGAACTGATAAAAAAAAAAAATCATTGATATGTATGTGGCATTTTAGGTCCTAGGTTTTCAGCAATATATTGATTCGGATGCCTTCATTAATATGTTTTTGAGATATAATTTGATCTATGCAATCATATTTCATTATGAAATGGAATTCTATATTTGCATCATATTGTTTTGTTATATAATGGCTACAATTTAAAGTGACTAAAGTTACTTGTAGTTAGTTGCTTGTACACAGTTATTAAATAAGATATTTGAAGAACGTTGGTAACCAAACAGTTGACGGTAGCCATTGACTTCCACTGCATTTTTTTTTTTTCCATACTGGATGCCGTCAACTGTTTGGTCACCACATTCTTCAAAATATCATATTTTGTGTTCAACAGAAGAAAGAAACTAGTACAGGTTTGGAACAAATGGAGAGTAAGTTCATTTTTGGGTGAACTATCCCTATAATTCAGTGTATTACCTGCCATTTCACTGTAATCATTTGTGAAATTTACTAGCAATTTCTGATTGAAAATTGTTTCTACGCCATTTTTTCAGAGTAGTGTAGCTTGTTGAAATAGCTTTTAGCTTAGCTAGCTACAGTTTCAAAGTAGTTTCCCCATCATTCAATTGAGACTGCATGTTCACAACTCACAAAACACATCATTGCTTTTGCTTAACTGTTGTAAAAAGATACAGAGTACAATTGCTACGGCAACAAGCAAGATACACACCAAGGAGTGAGACTTCTGATTAGGTTTAGTTAATTCAATCAGGGACAGACCAGACAATCAATGGCTAGGACAATACAATTGTCACAGTCACCGAAAACAGAAGCACTGAGTCAGCTAAAAAAAAGCAGTTTTGTGGCTGCTCAGAGAATCGGATAGAGAAAGCGTGCATAATCTCAATCACTGCGGCGAGAAGAAAAGACTGCCGGAAAATCACAGGCTGTTCTTGGATGGCTAAAGCAGAGCACTCAGATAAGAACCCAGTGAGCAGCACGCAGCACTACAGAGAGCTTAGCTGAGATACAGAGGAGTGTGTTTCAAAAGGTGTCATGCGCTTAAGGTACTCATGAATACAGAAGAGAGAACACACACTGTAATGCAGATAAAAACTTATACTGCCTGGAGCAGTCACCTTGCAGTTTTAAAATTGTGTAAGAAATAAAAAAGGGTTTGCGTTCTTCTCTTGTGAATTACAAATTGCAAGGTTCCAAAGAGCACAGATGTAAGGCACCGCAGTAAGGCTTGACACATCTCTTTTTTTTTTTTCATTACAACAGTACTTTTTTTGAGTAAGAGCGTAGACATAATAATAATAATAAATAAAAAACTTTACGCAAAGTACTGTTAAAATGCATAGGACGTAAAAAAATGAAAAAAGATAAATGTGTCAAGCCTTACTACGCTGTTTTATGTCTATTATTACTCTACACTCTTAAAAATAAAGGTGCTTCACGATGCCATAGAATAACTTTTTTGTCTAAAGGATTCCATAAAGAACCTTTAACATCTGAAGAACCTTTCTGTTTCACAAAAGGGCCTTTGTGGCGAAGAAGGTTCTTCAGATTATAAAAAGGTAAGAAAGAAATGGTTCTTTAAAGAACCTTTGACTGAATGGTTCTTTTATGGCATCGCTGTGAAGAACCTTTTAAGCACCTTTATTTTTAAAAGTGTATTCTATTTTTAATCTATTATTATTCATTGATTGAGTTATGATTTGGTCATGGAAATTATGATTAAAAATTATTATGATTATTATTATTATTATTAATATGATTGGTTGATTAATTTGTGATTAATTAGATTAAAAAAGGTAATAACTTGACACCCCCAGTTATAATTCATGAAGTTATAAATTAATAATTATGAATTATGTTTTGCGAAATGAGTGGAATCATTCAATCTGAATTTATTAAAGTCTATCGCTATAATGACATCCCTACCATTTAAATTATATGTCTGTATATAATTTATAGAATGCAGTATTCATAGAATTATAAATTGCAGAACATTGAAAAATGACAGAAAAAAATAATAATTGCACAATTTTCATCAACTAGCCTGTCAAAACGTTTAATTTGCTTTAGTGTTTTTTGTTTAATTGCACTTTATTTTTAAAAGAAACAAAATATGATATTTTATTAATTTAGCAAAAATATCAGATTGCGCTGTTTAAGATGCAGGCCTTTGCGCTGAAATGCATCATGTCAAGTGCTGCCACTGTTTGGTGAATTCACCACATAATGTTCATACAGTATGTTGAGCTTGAAGAGATGAGAAGAGGGAATTATGGTCCTAAAAAGGGAACAGGTGCTGTAGTTTGCAGCTTGTTTTTCTTGTTCAGTGGCTGCTCTCTCCTCCCAGCAGGTAATCGGAGAGCTCGCCCCTGCCTCCCACTCAGGTGTTAATTATGAAGAAGGAACGGTGGGGGGCAACATGCTGTGTTCTGCCCAGCCTGGGGGCCTGTGGTGTGTGCAGGGCTCATTCTGTGATCTGGAAAATAAATGGTGGTGGAAGAGTGTGGGCTGGATGCGGATATTTCTCGCTCTGGCAGCGTAAAACAGCTACTTCCTCTATTAGTGCATATTCTGGGCTTTGCATTAGCCAGCTCATCAGAAAAGGGTGCAACAGGAACGGATGTAAAATGAGGGGCAAATGGAGAGCAGGAGCCTGAGGAAAGCAAAAAAAAGCAAAAAGCTGCAATAGTTTGTTCTGGAAAGACTCTGCCCTCTGTAACCTGTCCACTCAGCGCCAGTAGACGGGTTTAGGGGAAGATACTGAAAATGGAGAAGGATAAAGGGGAAAATATCCATATTAAGTTTGCCCAGAGAGGATCGGTGGTGGACTAGATGGTGCCTGCGCAGGGGAACAGCAGAATATGAGATGGCAGAAGTGGTTGAACACACGGCGCACAATTGTCTGTGTTGTGTAATGGGTAGAAACGTATACATATGGACATATAATTTTGGGGTGGAATTTAAAGGGGCCATGCACTTACAAAATGTAACTTTTTCTTAATGTTTGCTTATAATGTAAGCGGTGTGTGTGTGTGTATAGCTCATATTCCCAAACTTTTGAATGGTAGTGTATCACGGTTTCTGAAAAATATTATTTATATGAATATGTATTTACTGCATGTTTTTATCAAATTAATTCAGTCACTGTGAACCTGACATCTTACAAAAAAACATTAAAAAAATCATAATTATCCTAAATTTTTAACCACACTAATTTGAGAACAGTGCTTTGTTTACTTTATGACTTATGATTGAACTTTATGTACTCATGAATATAGAATGTGTTGATATTTAAACATGATAAAGTTTAAAATTATTTGTCTTTTTAGTACTGTGAGTTGTGTCGTGTAAAAGAAGCAGTAATGTTAACTACATTTCCAAAATTGTAGCTACTTATGGGTTTTGAGAAGCTTGTAGCTTGACATTTTAAAACAGCTTCCCCAACAACACCAACTTTGATACAGTACATAGCAAAAAGAAAAACACGACTTGTGGGTCTCAGGATGCTGTTGGTGAATTTAAATGAGTTTAAGAACTGAGGTGCCATGACTTAAAAGTAATAAATTATGAAGCATTTTTGATGTCTTCATAAAGTTTGACAGTTTTTAACATCTCTTGCTTCTTTGCTTTGTACTTTAAGATATCATCAGTAAAGAAAATAACTGGGTGAAAAGTTAGGCTAGACATTGAATATGTAATGCATTCGAGAGGACAGCTGCAAACAGGTTCTATGCTGAATTTGTTAGAACTTTAAACACAAAGTTAAATTGCTTGACTGGTGCAGAATACAGCTGATGCATGAAGAAGCATTGATGCTGGAGTAAAAGTCTTAACTTGAAACATAGCTATTTTATTTCAAAATAGATGGTACAGTATGTCTTTAATGTGTATAAACAAATGGAGACCGCTTTGACCAGCATAAATAATAGAAAGCAAAGTCAACCTGAAGTTCCTGAAAATATTTAGTTTTACCGATTCGTACAGAGGCAGATAATAGAAAATGCAGAATGATGACGGATTGCCTCAGGTTAGATTGGAGACTTGAGAGATGCACTCACCAGCAGTTTGAACAATTACTTATTGATGGATGTTTTAACTTAAGCACAACATATTTTTCCTTTTCTCTGCAGAAACAACACAGACACATGCTGTTCAGAACCAGCTGTGCTTTCATACTGCATTACCTTGAACAAGTGGCATTTTAGGACGTCAAGAAGGAGCATGCGACCTACTTAAGCCCCGGAAGAACACAAAGGTCTTTTTGTCAATTGCATACATTTAATAATGAAAGCTATTTTTCCACACCGCTGCACTTTCTGAGAAAAGCGAAGAACGAGAGAGAGAGAGCACCTACAGTAATGTCTTAATGGGGTGCCCTACTTTTTGATTGTCTGGAGGAAATATTTGGAGAAAATTCAAAGTAAAAATGAATAAATAACAAAATAAACATCGCAAGAAGGATGCCGCACGGCCCACACTGTGCTGCATCATCAGAATAGCAGGACAAGAGGTCAGGATGCATTACACTCTGCTCGCCAGACACATCGCTGAGATGTTACAAGCACTTATTTTTGGTCAATGTCCTCTGGACAAATCTGTTATATCTTTGGTGTCGTTTTGAGATTGTGACTAATTATAAGAAAATATATTGTATTAAGCAGGCTGCATCAGTCCAGAAAAGATATATCTGTCTATCTATCTATCTATCTATCTATCTATCTATCTATCTATCTATCTGTCTATCTGTCTGTCTGTCTGTCTGTCTAGCTATCTATCTCTCTCTCTTTCTATTTTGGTCTGTCTGTCTGTCTCTTGTCTGTTTGTTATCTGTCTGTATTGTCTTGTCTGTCTGTCTGTCTCGTTTTCTATCTGTTTGTGTTATCTGTCTGTCTCTTTATCTGTCTATTTGTCTGTATATGTCTTTGTCTTTCTGTCTGTCTGTTTGTTTGTATTGTCTGTCTTTCTATATGTCTGTCTGTCTCTTTGTCTGTCCGTTTGTTTGTAGTTTATGTCTGTCTCGTCTGACTGTTTGTATTTTCTGTCTGTCTCTTTGTCTGTTTGTTTGTATTTTCTGTCTGTTTATCTGTCTTTCTGTATTGTCTGTCTGTCTGTCTGTCTGTCTGTATTGTCTGTCTATCTATCTACCTACAAATTAATTTTAACTCTAACAAATTATACCTTATTGTGAAGTTTTAAATTATCTACTGACAGCACATCAAAATTAATAAAACATTTTAATGCACCTTTTTTGGAAGGTGTAAGACTTTTAAACAGAGACTGTGATAAACCGGCCAGGTTTGTGGATCCATGAGAACGTGTAGAACATAATGTGTGGCCACTTCTGAAGTCCACAGCCAATCAAAACACTGTGCCAAAGTACAGCCTCCTCCTCATCAGAAGGTGATTAATGTATCTTCTGAGTAAACACACCCTGTTCTGAGCCTGCAACCAAGAGATGTGCGACTCAATCACAAAAGCATCCCGCTTCTCACCTGAAGAGGTAAGACACAACAAGAGAAACAGCTAGAAACCCAACAACCTTTCTCCTGTCTCTGTTTGAGCCTTGTTGATTGTACTGCAGAGCCACAGTGTTTGTACTTTTTGGTGAGTTCAGTCTGTAATGTGGTTACATCAGTGCATATAGATTATATATGAAATGCTTCTAAGAAAGTGCACTACATATGTTTAGAGGATTCATATCACGCATTAGAGTAAATAAAAATGATGCAAGTAAAGAGGGCTGCTATGTTCAGGGTGGCCTAAATCAGATCCGGATTAACCATATGGACAATTGGGCATCTGCCCAGGGGCATCATGTTCAGAGTGGCACCATGCAGGGCCATATAAATGTTTTTAAATAGCTAAACATGACCCAATGCTGTATATTTACAGGAGTTCAACACTTACTCAGTAATATTAAAATGCAGAGTAAGATGGCCACCAGGGCTCCGGTGCTGAGTCCAGCTGAGAGCAGCAGGGCTTCGTTACTGCATGTCTGCACATTCCCACGGCTGTCGCAGGCGCAGACACGGACCGTCAGCGTACTGGTGCTGCTCTGGATGGGGTAATCGTTGTCTGAGATGACGACAGGCAGCAGGTATGAGCTCATCTCTCTTCTGTTGAAGCTGCCCCGGCGGGTCAGGATCCGCGCTGTGTTGTCTACAAGACAATCACGTCAAGATCAAAAGAGATACTGAGACTAGTGTGTAATAGACTGTGTTGTTTTCAAAGCTCAAGTTGAAAAATTGTTGCGTCTTTGGCATCGTGAATAATATGTTTTGAATTAATTAAAACACAGTAACTGTTTGTAGTTTGCTTGCATGACAGATGTGCATCTGTAGTGTACTATGACTTATGCTGATACTGTTTTCAAGTACAAACATACTAACTATGAAGAGCTGTAGCCGATTGCAAGGTTAAGTGTGTTATGTGTGCCTCTAGTGGCACCAAATGGAATTGTAAAAAAAAAAAAAAAAGTGACTGTTTTCAAACAGGTTCCTCAAATAATTCACCCCATCTGCTTTGACGTCTTTGAAGAAAATTAATATGTAAGTATTTTTTTCTTTTTAATTGTAACTTCTGTCTCACAAATGTGACTTTATTTCTACTAACTGTGGCTTTGTGGTTTGCATATGCAACTTCATATCTAACCATTTATTTAAAATTTTATATGCAAATAACTGCAACTTTCTAATGCTTCTAAGAAAGTGCACTACATATGGTTAGAGGATTCATATCACACATTAGAGTAAATAAAAATGATGCAAGTAAAGAGGGCTGCTATGTTCAGGGTGGCCTAAATCAGATCCGGATTAACCATATGGACAATTGGGCATCTGCCCAGGGGCATCATGTTCAGAGTGGCACCATGCAGGGCCATATAAATGTTTTTAAATAGCTAAACATGACCCAATGCTGTATATTTACAGGAGTTCAACACTTACTCAGTAATATTAAAATGCAGAGTAAGATGGCCACCAGGGCTCCGGTGCTGAGTCCAGCTGAGAGCAGCAGGGCTTCGTTACTGCATGTCTGCACATTCCCACGGCTGTCGCAGGCGCAGACACGGACCGTCAGCGTACTGGTGCTGCTCTGGATGGGGTAATCGTTGTCTGAGATGACAACAGGCAGCAGGTATGCGCTCATCTCTCTTCTGTTGAAGCTGCCCCGGCGGGTCAGGATCCGCGCTGTGTTGTCTACAAGACAATCACGTCAAGATCAAAAGAGATACTGAGACTAGTGTGTAATAGACTGTGTTGTTTTCAAAGCTCAAGTTGAAAAATTGTTGCGTCTTTGGCATCGTGAATAATATGTTTTGAATTAATTAAAACACAGTAACTGTTTGTAGTTTGCTTGCATGACAGATGTGCATCTGTAGTGTACTATGACTTATGCTGATACTGTTTTCAAGTACAAACATACTAACTATGAAGAGCTGTAGCCGATTGCAAGGTTAAGTGTGTTATGTGTGCCTCTAGTGGCACCAAATGGAATTGTAAAAAAAAAAAAAAAAAGTGACTGTTTTCAAACAGGTTCCTCAAATAATTCACCCCATCTGCTTTGACGTCTTTGAAGAAAATTAATATGTAAGTATTTTTTTCTTTTTAATTGTAACTTCTGTCTCACAAATGTGACTTTATTTCTACTAACTGTGGCTTTGTGGTTTGCATATGCAACTTCATATCTAACCATTTATTTAAAATTTTATATGCAAATAACTGCAACTTTCTACCCCAGTTGTGAGACTAAATTTATGTTCAAAAGTTTGGGGTCAGTAAGATTTTTATTTATTTATTTTTTTTTTTTAAAGTGCAGTGAAAACACATTTCATAATAATGTGAAACATTATAACAGTATAAAATATATGCTTCTATTTTAATATATTTTTTTAAAAAGAAAGTAATTAATTCCCAAGATACAAAGCTGCATTTTTAGCATCAGTTACTCCAGTCTTCAGTCACATGATTCTTCAGAAATATCATTCTAATATGAGAAACATGTTTTAACATTATAAATGTCTTTGCTGTCACTTTTGATCAAATGAATGTGTCCTTGCTGAATAAAAGTATTTATTTCTTTAAAACAAAATCTTACTGAATGGTAGTGTATTTTTGTTTAAACTTTAATTTATACCTGGAATCGCAACCTTTTGTCTCAGCATTTATATTTTACATTGTATTTCTTATTTTAAACGTATCTCACTATTTTCAATCTGATGCAGAAATGGTTTTCCATTGAATTACCTTCATTGTCGAAGATGGTGAAGTTTGGATTGATGGTGCTTAGACTGAAAACAAACTTGTGCCCAACAAGAGGTTCATCGGTGTCCACAGCACTTATGGTCTGGATGAGCTGCAAACATAATAAGCTAAGATGATTCACTGTTTTCATTTCATTCTAATTCAACATAGAACTGTGCAATATAACAAAACCATCCTAGTCATAAATGTAGCTCTAAAGCTCCACAGAACAGCAGAAAAACAAAGCAAGCAGAAGCGTTTAATAAAATATTTGTGTGAAACAATGAATAAACATGAAACTGCGGCATACCTGACCAGCTTTGACATTCTCACAGACAAAGGTCTCGTAGTACATGGCGAATTCAGGCGCATTGTCATTCACGTCGCGCACTTTGATAAACACCGGCACTCTGGTTTGCAGGGCAGTACCTAGACGCCAATGATGAATGCGTTTTAGCAATTGAGGAAGATACTCAGTTTGCATTCAAGAGGTCTAATTTTGTTTCCCCCAGGCATATATTCTTCTACCGAGAATGCAGAAAGCATGAATTAAACCACAACTCAAGGTGACAGTTTGATTTTTGTCATCCGTCATTTATTGTATTGCTGTGGTTTAAGCCATTTCAGAAAATGTCTTGAGGCTCTAGAAGTTTTAGTCCACCTTATAGCACATTATTTTAACAGGTTTGAACAAACAAAAAAACTGAAAATTAATTTCCTACCATATCTAGTTCATGAGTTGAAATTGAAATATTGAATTAAAAGGCAAGAGCTTTCCGGATTGTTATAAGTCAACCGTGTGGCATTATCCCATATCAGCAATGGCTCACAATGCAAACTTACTGAGTTCGGTTGCCAGAACAGAGATGTTGTGCCATTTGGAAGTTTCTCTGTCCAGACCCTGCAGTGTGCTGATGGTCCCATTGTTGGAATCGATGCTAAACAGTCTCTCCAGGTCTGTGTGGCGATCAATGGTGTATCTGAAAACAAGAATGACGGTAATGAATGCAAGACAGTGGAGCTCTGATTATGCTCAGGCACAGGGACGGAACGTCCTCAGTGTTTTAAAGCATTGTAAACACGGCCCCAGGAAGTGAAAAAGGGTACATCACACAACCATAATCAAGGGCCCAGAACAGTGCCTGTGCGGTCCGCCAAATAAATCAGCCCAGACTGATTTAATTGTCCTTCAAACAGTTAGACGTATTTGATTTGACATCTTTATTAGAGAACAAATTTGCCCTCGTCAAATGCATTGATGTTAGTTACACGCCGAGGACAACAAACTATACATTGTACCTCTGCCTTTTAAGACCGCGGCTACAAACTACCCTGCTGAAAAGACCAGATATTGAATTCTCATGCCGGGCCGGACTGGTTTACAGCATCTATATAAAAAAAATAATTCACTCTCTTGGAAGTTTTTATGTTCTGCTGTTTTACAGCATTGAATAACAGAGGATTTCATTTGCTATTTTGACAGAGTTTACCAGAAAAATCTTTTTTTGTGTCATTGTGGAAATATTTCTACTAATTGGTTAAAGTTATTAAGCATAAACTCATTCTTTGATGCAGAACTTAGCAATTCATGAATTTAGTTAATTGGCCACACCTCAAAAGAAGTTGAACAGGAATTAGAATTGGAATGACAGGAAGTGAAGTTTACTGAAATGCAATTAAAACAAATTGAATAATTACTCTTAAACTTTTTTTTTATTTTTAAAATGTTTAATTCATTGTGTTACTTGTGGCTTCTTTGTAATTATTTGTGAAATTGAACATTTCTGAGTGAAAATTCTTTTAAAGTTAAATCTTGTAATGCCATTTCCTTTTTCTGGATAAAAATGATACTTATTTTTATAACTGTTGAATTCAAATTCAAGAATTGAATTTGAATAAAAAAAAAAAATTCAAGTCAAATCTGAATCCGTAAGTATTCATTCTTTTCAAGTCAATATTTGAGCAAACAACCTTCAGCTTTGGACATCATTGTAGTTTTTCCCCATTCTTCTTTTCAAAACTGCTTCACCTCTGACAGGTTGTATGGACGTTATGATTCCACCCATAAATACTTGCTTGGAGATCTGAACTCGGGCCACTCCAGGGGCCTCATTTATAAAATGTGCGTACGCACAGATTTGATCTTAGTGTGCATATGCTAAAATCCACGGCAACGTTCATATTTATAAAAACGGTCTTTGACGTGGAAAAGTACTGGGGTCTGAGCAGGCGTACGCACTTTTCCTTGTGGCAAAGTCTGAGTACTGCAGCTATTTGGACATCTAAGCTGCAATAATAATAAAAGCGGTGTAAGTGCAAGCACCGAATTAGTCATAAACAACAAAGATGCAGTGTAAGAGATTAATTGTGAAGTGTAGTAAGAATTTTTATTAACGGGAGTTTTTGCGAGATTAAACGGACCTTTTTAGTAGCCTAATGTTGAGAGTTCTTTACTTTTCAAAGTGCTTAAAACACCACACGGCAAAACATGCTAAATTTCAAATGTTCTATTGAAAGTATATATATATTTAAAAAAAAACATTATTAATGCAATTAACAAATCATCAAGTACCATTTTACATAAGGCGTCTGTATAACGTGTTCTTTTATTTCAAAGTTTTACAAAGTAGTGCTTTGAAAGCATCCATCACTAATGCTAAGCTAAAAACAATTATTATTTTAGTGTCTATTAAGTGTAATTGTTTCTTTTAATGCAATGGTGTGATTACTTGGCTGTAAACAAATAAATGAATAAACAATAAACAAAGATGAATTATTGATAGCATTATTTATTTGTTATTTTTTTCAAGATTTCTATAGAAATCGCAATATGTCATTATTGTGATTTTTTTGGCCACAATAATCGAGCAGTGAAAAATCTGATATCGCGACAGCCCTAGTATCAGTATTCCAGACAATATTATATAATTATGGGTCACTGTTGACAGGCCACTTTTGATCAACTTGAGTGGTAAGTGTCTTTCTGTTAGTTTTTTTGATTGCTCTTACAGTTTGTAGCACATTTGTGCTATTTTTAACTCTTTTTTTATGTTTGACTCTATATGTGCTGCTCTTAGTGTAATGTGCTCTCAGGTTTGTGTCAACTATAGTGCTTAAAGGAACATGTTCAATTTTGATGTCATCTGTCAATGGTTTCTTCCTCCCTATTGTCGTATCTTTATGGTGGACTTTGACTTCTTCTTAAGTGGCCAGATGGGCAGATGATAATTTTTCTGGATGGATTTCCTTGTGCTTTAAGGTACAATTAATGCACTTATATTTCATTACATTTAAGGAATGTAGCAGACTCTCTTCCAGAGTGACAAAGTCCAGGGGCCTCATTTATAAAATGTGCGTACGAACAGATTTGATCTTAGAGTGTGCGTATGCTAAAATCCACGGCAACGTTCATATTTATAAAAACGGTCTTTGACGTGGAAAAGTACTGGGGTCTGAGCAGGCGTACGCACTTTTCCTTGTGGCAAAGTCTGAGTACTGCAGCTATTTGGACATCTAAGCTGCAATAATAATAAAAGCGGTGTAAGTGCAAGCACCGAATTAGTCATAAACAACAAAGATGCAGTGTAAGAGATTAATTGTGAAGTGTAGTAAGAATTTTTATTAACGGGAGTTTTTGCGAGATTAAACGGACCTTTTTAGTAGCCTAATGTTGAGAGTTCTTTACTTGCTTTCTGTGCAGTTTATTCCATGTTGTTGTTTTTTTATTATTTTATTTTACAAAAAAACTTGCGAAGTCTTGATTTACTACTAATGCGTAAAATAGAAAAAAAAATTGCATAAACGCATCTCCGACTGTTTTGTCTGTGTCGCCGAATAGGCCTATGTCGTGCAATAACGGTTTTAATATATTCTATTCAATAACATTGTTAACTGTTTTTATTTATAGCATCTGCTGCTTTGCTTCTGTGACAATGAATAGAGACATCAGCCTTAAACTTTGTTTTTGTCATTTACATCAGTTATATTTGTATAAAATACACTATATATTTTTGTGTCAGTACATTAATGGCACATTTGAGTTTATAAGATGACTGAATTTTACTTGAATTCATAGTGTTTTCTTTTGGAAACCTACTTGTTTTATAATTATTATTATTTCTGTTGTTTCTAGAAGTAGAAATTTTGATAATAGTCAATAGAAAAAATGTAACCACACACACACGTTGTTTGTCCACAGAATAATTACACATTATTAAATAAAAAGCATCCCCGCACGAACCTCTACCTCCGCCAGCAGGACCTCAATTTCAGACTCAGTAAATTATATGGTAATGATATTAATTAGGGGGCGTTTATAAGGTGGACATCTGACACCAGTCAGCTGCGACCAATTTCAAGTTAATTTGCGACTTATAAATGTCACATCTGGAAGAGAGGCATACGCACGTGTTTTTGTGCACACGTTCGTTTTCTCTGAATCGCACTTACGCACTTTTGAGAAACGATCTTAGAACAAATTTAGGACGGTTTATACGCAACATTTTATAAATTAGGCCCCAGGACACTAGTTGTGTTTTTTTTTTAGCCATATTTGACTTCATGCTTCTGGTCATTGTCTTGCTGGAAAACAAATCTCCTCCTGCAGGTGTCTTGCAGACCCCATCAGGTTTTCCTCCAGGGCTTCTGTGTATTTTGCAGCATTCATTTTACCCTCACAAGCCTTCCAGGGCCTGCTCCAGAGAAGCATATATGCCCCTCAGCGTGATGCTGCCACCACCATGATTCACAGTGGGGATGATCTGTTTCTGCTGATGCTCAGTGTTTAGCTTATGCCACATGTGGCGTTTATTTTAATGGCCAGAAAGCTCAATTTTAGTCACATCAGATCATAGAACCTTGTTCCAGCTGGCTTCAAAGTCTCCCACATGCCTTCTGTAGCCAAGATGTCATATGACAGTTTTTTAGCAGTTGCTTTCTCTTTTCCGCTCTGACTGGTGAAGGACATGGGTAACAGATGTCGAATGTCTTTCCAATCTCAGGTACTAATACTTGTAATCTTTTTTGAGTTTCCTTCTTGCACAATATCGCACTGTTTGCAGCTATGCCAGGCTCTTTCAGTTTCTTAATTATTGATTTTAACTGTACTCCAGGGGACATTCAATGACTTGAAAATCTTCGTGTAATCATCCCCTGCCTTGTGCATTTCAATTACTTTCTGCTGTGAGTGTTTTTCTGGTGTAAGTTCTGCCACAATGACTCACCAGAAGTTGGACCTTCCAGATGGAAGCGTATTCAGACCACAATCAATTAAAAACCCTTGACAACACACAAATGATTTTTATAGAACTATTTATGTAATATTGTAATGTATTATGTAATGTAATGTATTTATGTAATGTTGGGTTTTATATTTTATATTCTGAACTATTTTAGATAACCTTATTTATTTATTTAGGCATTTAAAAATGTATTAATTTATTTACTATTAATTCAACTGTGATTTTTCCAAACTGATTTTTCACTGTCACTCCAAACACCATTAGTTATGTCAGTTATTATTTGTGTCATTATTATTTAAGTATATCTGTAAATATATATAATTTGACCCTCTAACACTTGCACTCTCTATTCTATTTCTATTCTCACTACTTGTTTTCTTTTTATTTATTATAAAAAATTACCCTCTAACACTAGCTTTCCCTATTATTTTTCTATTATATCTACTTGCTTTCTTTTTATTATTATATATATATATATATATATATATAATAAAATCCTTGCATACTGCGTTAGGGTAACTGAGACTTGTCACAGCACTTGCATATTATTGCTCTTTTGTCGATTTTGATATTGTTTCTATTATCCTCATTTGTAAGTCGCTTTGGATAAAAGCATCTGCTAAATGACTAAATGTTAATGATAAAAGCTTATTGATTGATTGATTGTATGCTGTCAGATCTTAGTTTATGTAGTGATGGTTGTTGACCTAGGAAATCTTACTGGTCTTCTTGCAAGACCTCTATTATTCAAACCTTTTTTTTTTCAGCAGAATAGTGGTACCTTAGAGCTAGTAAGTGCAAATTTTTAAGTAATCAATTATGCGTTATGCATCAAATAGCCAGCTGTGACGAACACCTTCCTAGCCGAAGCAACTATCAATTATCCTTAACCGCATATTGTGTGTTGTGAATTTTGAAGTGGCTCGTTTGAAAGAGCCTGAATGCTAATCACTCTGTTGATCCCCTGCCTTTTGTTTTCATGAAATAAGAAAAGGAAATATTTCCATTAAACCCATTTATCAATGTCAGCTTATATATTTTGCTGACATTTAAATATGCAACTGAGTGTGTCGTGCATGAGTAAGCCAGAAGGACAAGCTTTTCAGACAATCGCTCACGGTGCGCACGCGGACAGGAGACGAGAGACAAGACACACTCTTTCACACCAACTTTGTGACTTATAAAAGTCTGAATTCAGAAAGGAAAGGAGGGGGGAGATAAAACAGCGCCTGCATTCATCTTGCCAAACTTCCGGAGGGAAATCACCAACTGAGGCTCCATGAATAATTTGCTTTTACCCCGTCTTCACAAACATACACACGCGCACGCTTGGGAACATGTTGATGGATTGGATTTAACCGAGCACAAAACATCTGATCAACAACCAAAACGTGGAAGGCAAAGACGTGTTTTGCTTGATTTTCATACACCGTAATGAACTTCATGTTCTGATGCTTTGGGAGACACTTTTCAAGGTGTGATTTTGCCGTTTTCCCCCGCTGAACCTTTTATTTGTGTCTAAGGTGAAAGCAACCACTTGTTTGTTCGCTGCATATTCAAAAGCATTTAATTACCGAGTCCCTCTGTTCAAATCTCTACTGGACCATTACATTGCCTGTTACAATGGCTAAGACTATCTGTTGACAGAAGCCTCCTTATTAGCTAAATAAGCCTTTGGATGTTAATAAAACTAATATAATGAGTGCAACAGAAAGCATCGCAAAGCTAGTATGAGCATCAAAACATTAAAGGGGTCATATCAAGCAGAATCAAGTTTCCCTTTCCTTCATTATGCTAAAAAGCAACTTCCAGACACTCAAAATGTCCTTGCTAATTATTAATTATTATTAATACTGTTGTTGTTTTTTTTAAGTTTAATCTTTAAAATTGTGTAATTATTTTAAATGAGTCTAATTAATATTCTAAAATATATTTTATTGATGTTTATTTGTAATATTAATATTATATAAAATACTGTTCTTATAAGCAAAAAATACTATTTTAATAAATTGTCTACATAGTATTTAAAAATAAACAATAATTCAATGTAAAATAATATATTATTAATATAGTATATAAGTTAGTGTAGTTGGTCTAATTCATATTTTATACACACACACACACACACACACACGCATACTGAATATGTGAATAATCACTACACATCACACAAAATGCAGCAGCACGATCGTCCTATCGTCCTTGTTCTAATGCTAATAGGCCTTAGTCAGGTTAGATGTCAAGTCACCTTTATTTATATAGCACTTTAAACGTCCTAGATCACATAATTTTCACAACTCACGTTGGCAATTCGTCAGCTGAACAGCCGGTATGTTGTTAAACAACAGTACAATCCATTGAACGCACTGCACTTCTATCCCTCACAGCCTCATTTTCATTCCTGTCAAAAATTAAATATGGTGATACTCTGACTAAGGTCTGTTATATGCCTATTAGACAAAGTCCCTTTCAAGAAAAGTCTGTTCACTCGGTGGCCAAATGGAAGTTATTTCTGGGATGCAAGAACAAGTCCTATCTATTTGAATGGGGAAATCTTTAAATCTCAAAACTCATATCTAAAAAAACATTTAAAATCTGAAATCTGATCTCATAAATGTTGTTCGATATGCTCAAATAGCATTAAATAAGTTTATATTTTCAGCCAGTCCAGCCAATGTACATGTGCAGTCCTAAGCAAGCATCCAAATCGCGTACTACATTTGAATTTGAATTTATACATGACTTTTAAAAAGTACATTCTATATAGTATGAATATGGTTAGTATGAATAAAATTCGAATGTACTACATCCACCATGTTGTTACTATCACATGACCTACCAGAGTCAGTTGCGTCGCTTCACTTTCATTAATAAACCCTCTCCCGTGGGATAGTAAAATGTCAATCGAATGCACACTTGAGAATCCTGGCGGAACTAGTAGGTTATCCATGTACTTTTCGACAACCGTTTTGCAAATACTATGAATTTGGACATACTAGTCTTTCGGTGTACTGTTTTTCGCATACAATATAGTAGGGAAGTATTCGATTTCAGGCGCAGCGTTTTTCTATGGTATCCATAGTGACTTTACGAATTGGCCATTGGTTCTTTTATTTAGAAAGCGGGACTTATTCCGCCATATTGCGTGTTGAATTTTCTCCCATTCTTAGTAAAGTGAGCGCCCCAGCATGGTATTTCTATAGTCTTGCTATTGGATGATTAGAAAATTGAGGTAATAAAGCTTAACGATTCCTAACGGCAAAGTAGAATTCATTGTTTAATATGTTTAAAAGGTACTTACTTTACCAGGTGGTTGATTGTATCAGGGTCTCGAGCGGACACCGTGCCAACTGAGCTGCCGGCGGGGGTGTCTTCGTCCACCTCAAAAATGTACAGGGCCCGATTGAAGACCGGAGGCTCGTCCACATCCGTGACTGTGATCCGGACAACCGCCGTGTCACTGAAAGGCCCCAGTTGCTCAAAGCGTCGATCTATATGCGTGTTGGTCACCTGCACCCGTAGTGAGTACAACCTCTTACTCTCGTAATCTAGTTGCTGAACGGGAGAAAGGTTACAAGAGCAAAGATAAGATGGTTAGTCCAGTCTTCACGACCTCTCTGAATAAAGAGAGGCTTACTTTTCTGACATGTTTCAGCTCAGGTCTATTCGGTCACAGATTAACGACATGCTCTAGCAATGTCGCCCTAAACTTTTCTAAATCTAAAGCTCGTTTTTTGCATACGAGTGCTTATCGCTCTCCCTTTTCTTCCGAGTTGAATGTCTTTTTCATAAAGGCAGGGCAACGTGCTTTAATGCAGCCTTTTAATTATGAAACGATTAAAGACTCAAGGTACGATCTTTTACCTTTCGCCCATTCAGGCCTTCTTCCGTAGCTATCTTTCATTCTAGTTTAAGCAATAAGATTTGCATAATTGCCTGAGCCTCGTCAAAGCCTGACCTGACAGAGAGAGGAAATAAGCTATAGGCAGATTTCAGCAGGCAAATAGATCCCTGTGCCACACAAAAGGGAAAAAGGGACTTTTTGGGCTGTGAATAGAATTAAGCACCTTTGTAAAGTTGATAGGACACGAAGGCTTCGATTTAGGGGATTACTTTCTAAGCACTTCACTTCGTATGGGTGCGTGCGTGCGTACGAAAGAATGAGAATGAGGGAAAGATCGGCAGTTGGAAATAAAATCCGCACACACACTTACAGTGTGATGTTTTAAACATTGGATATAGGGCCTGTTTACCTTCTTCACCGTTATCACCCCTTCCTGGCTGGTGCTGTCCGTGATGATGTTGAACACGTCTTGCCCGTCACCATCCAGGATGGAGTACCACATCTCGGCGTTCTCTCCCACATCCGCATCATACGCTTTGATCCGGCCCACCGATGATCCAATTCCGGCCGACTCTGGGGTGGAGATATGGTAGGTACCTAGAGAAGGAGAGCAAAATAAATCAATTGAGTAAACAGGCAGGTGTTTGTACGAACTCTTTGTTCTCGAGAGAGGCGCTTTGGCATGCATTTGTCTATTTGTTTATCCTTCTCTCGGGGGAAAAGTGGAGTTGCCTCTCAGTGGTTATTCTTTAATAGAATTTCAGCTCCGATGAGCCATTGGAGAAGGTTCTTTTTAAACCCAGTTTGTGGAAACTGTTGCTGATGTGGCTCTTGTATTGGATTTGAGACTGTGGCAAAGAGATAAGGATTATCACCCCAAATGAAGCTCCCGCTGTGCTCTCTTTCTCTCTCTCCATTTCTCTGTCTTCTAGTTTCTATCCTTCTTTCTCTATCCACCCTTCTCTCTCACTCAATTAAAGCCTCTTTCTGTGGAGATTTTGTTCTGGGTTCACATTGTGACTCATCCTGGTCAGTAGGAGAAACGGGTCCCGAGCATTTCCATGATAATTCGGCTGAACTGTGACGTACATATGTTGTGGTTCTTATGAAATATCACTTGTGAAACTTGCCATGCGAACAGCTGATTTCATATGCTCATCATCTGTTTGCAAATTCAAGCACAATTATGCTCATAATTACTCTGATAATCTAGCCTGCATTCATTTTTAACAGTTGACTGGCAGTCAAACTCTTGTTCATTTGATATGCTCTTTCTGGCTTGTTCCAGGCCTTTTGTTCTAGACATTTCAGTATCATTTTTCTTTAACTCTTTTCCCGCCAGCGTTTTTGAAAAAAAAGTTGCCAGCCACCGCCAGTATTTTTAAAGATTTTCACTAAAATTTCATGGCCCCCAGAATATTTTGTTGTATGAATATCCGAACATGCAATACATCAAAATAAAGAACAGACCTTCTACTTTTAAACAAAACATTTTTTGAAAAAAAGTTTGAAAAAAATCAAGCTTCAAGCGTTCTTTTTTTATCAACACTTGAATGTAGTTTTCATTTATATGTGATTAGCATTATTTTTCATATCCATATGCTTACATATGAGATCGCTCGTTTCTGCGGCTTCCTCTTCTGTGCTTTTGATTGAGTGATTCTAGACTCATTCAGGAGATGCGTAATAGCGCCCCCTAGTGTATAACAGCGAGAACGTGGAAACCCGGAAAATTCTGTGTTTGGCGGAGAAAGAGTTAATAAGAATCAGGAAAGAGTTAATGAAGTTCCATAGAAATTAGTCATAATTTAGTTTTACTTGACCTACAATTGGCTGTTTTTAATACTATACCTTTTAAGGCCTCCATTTGTAAACTATCTCTTGTGGATTGAGAAGAAAGCTTTGCATTTTGTGTGTTAGATAATGGCTGCTTTGTACATCAAACCTTTTGAGTTAAAGATTTACAGCAAGGAAAATTATTCCTGTAGCTCAAATGGTAGATCATGCTGTTAACAATGCCAAGGTCAAGGTTTTGATTCCCTGAGATCACACACATTAATTTAATATAGCTTGGATGCTTTACCAAATGCTTTGGATAAAGGTTTCTGTCAAATTTGATTTGATTTGAATTTGAAGTTCAGTTCAGTTCTTTAATTTGATTCAAATTGAGGTAGCAAACATGATTCGGAATTGCATTGTATATGCAGTCAAGGAAATAGAATTAAACTGAATTTAAAATTCATAATTTTTGCTAAAAAAAAGGTTTGTCTGGACAACGCATGTTGGCTTGATTACAAAAAAAAGATTGTATAAAAATGCATTTAAAAAAAGTTATACTATAGGCCTTATGGTGATAGATAAAAAATAAATAAAAAATGCTTTCGTGGACCAAGGTGTAAGAACAATTTATTTCCCTGAATGCATCACCTGTGTTGAATCTGTGTTCCTTTCTAATTCAAAATCCAATACTGATGTCAAGATGTCTCCTTCAGGTCAACACATGCGTGTAAGAGGAGAGTGTGTGCTGTCTTACTGTGGGGGAATCGAGGAGGACTGTTGTTGACATCCTGGAGAGTGATGTTGACTGTAGTGGTCCCGGAGAGACCGCCCATCTGTCCAGCCATGTCCTTAGCCTGAATCACCACCTGATAGTGCTCCCGGTTCTCTCGAATCATGTTCGGAAGCGCCGTCCTTATGACGCCTGACAGGATGGACGGACACAGGCTTTGTTAGGTGCTATCTAATGAGCTTCTCTGACTTCATTATTTATATCTTAATGTCATGCTAAAAAAGAAGGTTGGACGAGGGAAAAAAACACAACCAAGGAAATTAATTCCCTGCCTTGGGGTATTTTAAAGAGTGAGTTTTAATTGAGTAGGATGTCAGTCTTCAAATGATGTTGTGATAAGGTTATTAGTACATGAGAGCAAAATTGATGGTTTTTTTTAAAGCACCACACACTTAAATCATACTAAATTAACTAAAATACATAAATTAAAATACATTATTACATTAGAATAGAAATAAATGATAACAACTACAAAAATACAGACTGATAGATTGTGTCTATGTGTGTGTCTTCGTTTTCTTCATGAAAAATATAATTTCTTATCCTTTGGTTTTAGAGTGAAATATGATCAAGACATCTTTTCTCGACAGGCTTTATGCGATTCACCCACACATGTATGAAAGCATGTTAGCAAATCTTGTATCACCTTACTGTTGTATCCCATCTTTTAATCATTTCAAATCATGCTTGTTCTCTCATCTTTTCCCAACTTACCCGTTTCAGGTTCGACTGAAAAATATGGCTGGCCCTGCAGTATGCTGTAAACCAGCTTGGCGCTGTTTCCATATGCTTCATCATCTGCATCAGTGGCTGTAACTCTCATTACGAATGCACCTTGAGAGAGAGAAAGCAAAAGAGAATTATAGAGAGAGGTATTTAAGCCCTAACATGACATAAACATGATCCCCACATCCAGTATTAAAACCTCAACCATGATCAAAGCAGTGCATCCTAAAGGTGCACCATGAACGACAAATTCCTAGTTGTAAAAGTGTATATTAGCCTATATATGAGACCCCCTCCCTCCCAGCATGAGCAGTGATCAAGGCGAATGCATGATCACTTGTGCTTTCATCTTCTTTATCTCGGTGTGTTTCTTATCTAAATCCTAGTCTCATAATTACTCCAGCTGCACGGTGAGATGGACATATCTTTAATTGTAGTTTTTCTTTCGGCCGCTCTCTCTGGGTCATCCCATTCATTTTCCGCTCTGATGGAATCTGCTGTATGTTGCTGGGAAACGTCAGCCTAATAATCTGCTCAAAGAAACATTATAATTAGACCAATTAATCTAAAACTAACATGATTTTGGGGGGTTCGTTTTCAGCCTGACACAGCTTTGGACATCTGTAGGAGGGAAAAAAAAATAGTCTCTGATATGAAAAGCTGTTTGAAATTTGGTTATGGAGTAAAGTAAACCAACTCATTTGGCTGCTTATATTTGGCTCTACAGTAATGTTCTACTATAGGCTAAGCAGTATATATTCAATATTCACAACATTTTAAATATTTTTGCTGGTGATTCACAAGATGTCATAAGTAATTTTGCAATCCTTCCTTAACTCACTACTCGCCAGTATGAAAGTGTCATTAAAGATGTTTAAATAGCTTCTCTAATTTAAACTTCAGTACCAAAAAAAATGTCATTGGTGTTGGTAAGGTTGATTAATTTATGTGAATAAATTCAAACTGGCATTTTCCATCTACAGTATGTATATTTTTTTAATAATACATGGGGATCAAAAGTGTTAAATGTTTGTAAGAATTATATATATATATATATATATATATATACACATATATATATATATATATGTGTATGTGAGCGGAGTGGAGCGGTGTGATTTTGAATGAAGCGAGGAGCAGATTTTTTTAAAAGTAAAAAAAAAAGCGCTCCACTGCTGCTCCATCATGAGTACAATTCATGCCAACGGCCCGTAATATAAATGTATAGTTTAGTCATGAAACTCTAGATGACGCAGGCTGACGGATATTAACGTAACTGATGATATTCACAGCGTTAAACGACTTGGCACAAGCTGATTGGTTCATATTGCATATACAGCCAAAGAGCTTGCTGCTTTACATTTAAATAGCTGGTTAGCATTCACTTGAGCATTTGCAGCACGCTTTCAGAGTTCCTCTGAAACCCACCACCTTCCCCAGCTCCACCTGTATAGATCTGCTACGGGTTCTTTTATGTGCTATTTGTGCAGCAGCAGTATGTCTTAAATACTCACAGCACCGTATCGCCGTATGCATTGGCAGTAGCAAGTTCCTGTACTTGCTTGCAGCAGCAGCAACAATCTACAACTACAGCAATAACCAACAGCAGCAGCAATTCAGCAGCAGCGTAGCAGATCTATTCCGCCAAGACCAAATAGATTAACATTGTCATAACCATTACCATGCTAAAATCTTCCGAAAGTTGTCATGACTGAACTGCATATTTAGCAAGAATTCACATATTAAACATATTTAGCTAGCTTGATACAGATGGATCACTCACATCAGAAAGAATGTGAAGGCTATGATGATTATAGTTATAGTTCTCAAGGAATTTGTTTGTTCCTTCTAGATACTGAATATTTTCGGGTGAAAGCATGATTTAAACAGGTACAACACATTCACATGCAGCTGCTTTCGCAATAATGCATCCAAACCTTACAGTGCTACTTCATCTGTATCTGATTTCAAATGAGCAGAAATCTGTAAGAAATGCAGCGATCCGTAGGTAAAATAACTGATGAAAACGTACTGTTGTTTTTATCACAAATAAAATTTGCACTGCAAAAAGCAGCAATTATACCTTTTAATACTGGCAACCATGTTATTAGCTTGGCATGTGGTAGGAAAAAAGTTTGCACACTAGTGTTCCAATAAGCTACTTTGAAACTCGCCTGTAATTTTATTTTTTTTATTTTAATATAGCCTATGTTATTTACAGAACTGTGATATTTCAAACATATTGAAATACTTTAGACGCGGAGCGGTGTTTCTGATATCAGCGAGCGAGGAGTGGAGCAGGAGCAGGAAATGGTGAACCCGGAGCGGAGCTGGAGCTGAGTGATTATTAAATGCTCGGAGCGCGGAGGGGAAATTGTTGCCACTCCACTCCGCTCACATACTCTGATATATATACAGAGTTCTGGCATGAAACTCTAGATGGCGCAGTCCGATAGGTCTAACTCAATCTGACCTAATGACATCATCACATGGCACAGCTGATTGGTTCTCTCCTGTATCGGTAGCCAATGAGCTCGCTGCTCAACATTCAAATATATGACTAGTGCTTGCCGTAGCAGTTGCAGCTTGCTTCAGAAACCCTCCACCTTCCCCAGCTCCACCTGTATAGATCTGCTACAAGTTGATTCATGTATGCTATATGGGGTTATTTAATGTATGTTATGCTTGCAGCAGCAATATTTATTACATGCTCACAGCAGCATGTTGTGGATGTATTGGCAGTAGCAAGTCTCGGTACTTGCTCTGCAGCAGCAGCAGCAGCAGCGTAGCAGATCTATTCCGCCAAGACCAAATGCATGAATGTACATGTACATCACCATGCCAATCCCTCCGAGAGTTGTCATGACAGAAATATATATATTAGATTTTTGTTTTACATAATTGATTTATATCATTTTAAATATTTATATAATATGTATTGTACTAATACTATACTTTAATGTAATTACAAAGTATTTATATTATCGTTTCAATATATATATATATATATATATATTAGTATTAATTATGCTATACTATTGTACTATACTATAATGTTTCTTCACTTTTTTTACCTAAAACGATTAAATATTGCTGTTTTTATTGATGTAATGTTTTATTGAAACATATATTTTATGTGTTTGATTGATCTGTTCTGTTTTCAGTGGTTCTCTGGCCATCTTCAGAATTGATTTTGAATGTCATCAAAAGGCTATACAATATAAATATTTTCTCTCTCTCTCTATCTCTCTCTCTCTCTCTCTCTCTCTCTCTCTCGCTCTCTCTCTCTTTTTGTGGCTGTATCACTCACCCTTTGTTCTACTTGAAAGTCTTGTAGTGTTTTCAAGTGTGTAGTACACCATTACCCACAACAAAAGTCTGATCTTGGCCTGGTCTCAGATAATAACTAGACACAACAATTTTTCTCCTGCCACGTGAAGGGCAAAATCACTCCTCATTCGTAGTTGCCAACAACTGTGCTTTCCATTACACTCACGGCTTCCTGTGAGTAGATTCCTCAGAGGTTTCTCCATTCTCATTTGTGTACTACTGACATCTTACTGTTCGTTCTTCTCAATAGACTTTAGAGGTGACTTCGCGGCTTCTCAGTCTCACCTCTGAAGGTGGACCGAATGCACATGTTGTTTCTGCCATGGATCAGCGGCGTCCTTGGCATCAACAAGATCTCCGCCGAGCGGCATTCGCTCTCCGAACGGCTCAAAGAATACTAATGAATGCGGAAACATCTGTCGCCCTCTGGTCCCATTCTGATAACACGGAGGGAAACAGAGTGTCAGTCTTCATGGATGGCCAGATCTGATTAACGGCAGGCACGTTCGCAACACATGGCCAGTTTGTTCGGCTTAAACGCGAGTGCCACCGTGACCTCACGGTTTGGCAAGCAGAGCCATTCCTGAATTCGTACACGGTCGGGAGAAAGGAAGAGCTCAAGCGAAGTGTCAAATGAGCACGGTGTCCCATTTATGTTACGGAGTACCGGGGATGATGTAACTTTGAACCCCACAGAGAAATACGGATATGAAAGGAAGAACGAGCCTGATGGAAAGAGAAACGGAAAAGAAAGGCTGAGCTTGGGTTTCAAGTGCAAAAGCCTGAGGGGAAAAGACTGTGGTCCATTTACAAGGCTGCTTTTACCAGATTGTGTTGAATAAATAACTCTGGCCACAGTTGAACTGTTGGAACGTGACATGCTTTTACATCTGTGAGGGAAATAAATATCGGTAGTGACAGTGAATCTGCCAGGTATCATGTTAAGAATCTGAATTAAACAACATTGCTTGTAAAACACAGGTGCTTTGAGATTCTCGACGGCGGAGGCATAAAGGAGATCAGGCGCTGGAATGTAAGAATCCAACTGAGAGTCCCTGAATCTTGAGTGGAGTGGTCTTGCATTCGTCTGAAAGGATGACTGGTAGTGTTTCACGCCTCAGGGATCAATATTGTAACAAACACGGTTGCATTAAGATCTATTCTCCAATGAGACATCCAGAACGTAACAGAATTTTGAATACCTTTACGCTTTAATAGCACATTTCTTTTTGATGTTGCATTGAAAATGTCATGACAAGGACGTGACGATAGTGCTGATTGGCTGATGACACCTCAAGAATGAATACAGTCCCAAACCCTTCACTAGTGACTGAGCTGTGACTTGAAAGGCAGGGAAAAATATTAGTCCATTTCATGCTTCAAAAAATACTGGGGACTAGTGAAGCATCTGCTATAATATAATGAAATATTTCTGACAGCATGTTGCTTACTAACTTTTTTCCCCCATTGCATCAGACAACACAGCTACTTCTGAATAGTCACTGAAAGAGAAATGCTGTTTTGGCCTAGATGGTTTTAGTTATGGCATCTACCAGCAGGGGTTAACTAACCTGTCCTAACCAACTAGGAAAGGTCAGTTTGAATCAAGATCATTTTCTAGTTCTGTTTCTTATTTTTTTTCTGCTGTAATGCGAGAGTGAGGTAAGCAGTGAATCTTTGTTTTCTAGACAAGGATAGATGTGATAACTAACATGATAATTAATATGTCTAATTATATTATATTTCTCCTTTCAACAGAAATTATGGAAAAAGCATCTACAACATAAGGCCACAGAAATATGACCTCTCTAAGAAAGACAGTATCATGCCAAGTGGTAAGCTGAAGCACTGGTTAGTTATTCATTCATTCATCCATTCATTCATTCTGCCTACTTCATGAAAAATATGCTTCAAAATAAGAAAAAAATATTTTAATACTAGTATTTTATTAGAATAATAATAGTTGTTGTTGTTGTTGTTATTATTACTATTATTATTATTATTATTATTATAAATTAAGTATTGCTATTGTGTCCCTCTCAATCACTGGCAGGTTGATGTGATGGGCCATTTCTATGATGAAGATTGTGCTCTAGGGGGCAATACATCTCACCCTCTAATTATTATTAAGGTGTCAAAATGGCATAAGTAAAAATGCGAAAATATTTAATTTCTGTTTGGTAACCTCTGACACATTGTCAAGCGTTCTCAAACAGTGCTTTATGAATTGACAATCACAAATAGGTACACCAGGACCACTTCAAACACAATTTCCTCATTTCCTAGTGATTGATCTTTGATTCATTTGCCAGGTCACAATGATTAAGATCCACAATGATTATCTTATCATAGCACAAAATCTTTAATCAAAACCGGCTGCCTTGTTTTTGTCGGAACTGCAAATGAGTTTTGATTCATTTGAGATAAACCTGCGGGTTAATTTGTTGCTTCGTGAAGAGTAATTGATTTCAGCTTGCTGCATCCCGTTCATTTACTTTGATTCTCTCTGCCGCTCTTAATGGGTTTAAAATCACTGATAATTGAATGAATTCAGAAGGGATATTGTAAGATCTTTATCCTCCCTGAAAATCACGTGAAGTTGAATGTTTGTCATAGTTTTAATCAGCGTTGATTAAGTGGCTGTAAGAAAGTGTTTTCCGTTTACTTATTGTTTTCCTTTATTGGCCAATGTCACTCTGCTCGTCATGCTGGAGACCGTTTTGACTGCTTGGTAAACACGCATCCGCTTTTTCTGCTTAACATGTAATCATTTTGAATTATCCTTCTGAAATCTTTTGTTTTTAAGCCTGTTTTATATATTTAAAAAGTCCATAGCTTATTTTGCTTTGGATGTTTTAATGGAGGCACTTTGATGTAAATGAGATTCTTGTGTGTGTGTGTGTGTGTGTGTGCGTGTGTGTGTGTGTGCATGTGCGTGTGCGTGTGTGTGTGTGTGTGAGGGTGAGTGTGTGAGTGTGAGTGAGTGAGTGAGTGAGTGTGTGTGAGTGAGTATGTGATTGGCATTAATGAAAATAACTTGCACCTGGATGTAAAAATCTACAAAATACAGGTGCATCTCAATAAATTAGAATGTCGTGGAAAAGTTCATTTATTTCAGTAATTCAACTCAAATTGCCTCAGCAGTGCCACAAACTGATCACCTCCATGCCACGCCGAATTGAGGCAGTAATTAAAGCAAAATGAGCCCCTCCAAGTATTGAGTACATGTACAGTAAATGAACATACTTTCCAGAAGGCCAACAATTCACTAAAAATGTTTTTTTTATTGGTCTTATGAAGTATTCTAATTTGTTGAGATAGTGAATTGGTGGGTTTTTGTTAAATGTGAGCAAAAATCATCACAATTAAAAGAACCAAAGACTTAAACTACTTCAGTCTGTGTGCATTGAATGTATTTAATACACGAGTTTCACAATTTGAGTTGAATTACTGAAATAAATGAACTTTTCCACGACATTCTAATTTATTGAGATGCACCCGTAGTTGTCATTTGATGCATTCATGAGTTTTTGTATGTAAAATGTGGAGAACTGCAATTCCAGTCCCAGCCAGTGGGATTGTAAATATGTATTTTTCTGAAGTAAATAATCACATTTTAGATACTGACAAAATGTTAATATTGTACATTTCGGTTCCCTCTAAAAAAATAAAATAAATAAAATGATAATAATTATATTAAAATAATAATTCATCCAAAAAATGAAAATGTGCTGAAAATGTATTTCCCTCAGGCTTTTCATCTGTAGATGAGTTTGCTCCTTCATCAGAACAGATTCTGAGAAATTTAGCATTCCTTCACTTGCTCACCAATAGATCCTCTGCAGTGAATGGGTGCCGTCAGAATGAGAGTCCAAACAGCTGATAAAACCATCACAATAATCCACAAGTAATCGACATGACTCCAGTCCAACAGTTAACATATGTGAAAAGATGCTTCTTTGTAATAAATCCATCAAGACGTTTTTAACTTCAGACTGTTGTTTCAGGCTAAAATAAAAGTCCTCTATCTACGATATTGATTTCCAGTGAAAAAGTCAACTAATCCAAATCAGGGGAGAAATACGCACAGATCAAGCACCATTTACGAGTCAAAACGATCCTAAATACATATGTTGTGGATTTTGAATTGAGAGACAAGAGGAGATGGACTTTTTCACTGGAGGAAGCGTTATTATAGATTATGGATCTAAATTTTGGCTAGAAGCAAAGGTTTAAACGCCATGAGCATGCAGATTTTCCTTCCAAAAGACATTAACGATTAACAATACTTGTCAATTGTTGTGATGTTCTTGTGGTCAGCTGTTTGGACTCTCATTCTGACGGCACCCATTCACTGCAGAGGATCGACTGGTGAGCAAGTGATGTAATGCTACATTTCTCCAACTGTGTTCAAATTAAGAAAAACTCATCTACATCCCGGATGGCCTGAAGGTGAGTACATTTTCAGAAAAGTTTCATTTCCTTCCACCCCATATATGCAGAAAAGCATTATATAACCCATAACAATACATTTTCTCCTTAAAAAAAATAACTTTTGTAAATTTGGCAGAACATCTTGTGCCAGCAACTCATACTCACCAACATTCGACATCTCTGATACACTGGCCACGTAGGTGTCCTTGGCAAACTTTGGCTCGTTGTCATTGATGTCATGGATTTTGATGATGAATTCCGAGGCCCTCTCCAGATCCTGTCCGGAGGTTTTGTTGACGGCTTTGGCGCTCAGTGTGTACAATGCTTTCTCTTCCCTGTCAAGCCTCCTGGTGGCGTGGATATCACCCGAGTTCTCATCAATCTCGAAAACAGTTCCGGCCCCATCTCCGGTGAGGACGTACTTCACACTTCCATCTTCATGGTCCATGTCTGAGTGAAGCTGAAAAGAGCAAAGAGTGTTTTGTTGGAATTAACAGTTCCCGAATTAACTGTTTTCTTAGCGTGCGACTGGCAAATTGTTCGCAAATATACTCAGTCTGTCAAAGCAAAATGTTCAGGCGGTGGCCCTAAACCTTGTGCAAATGGAAACAGAAATTAAACCATTCGCTAAACGCAGTTTAAGCCCTTGCTGGCCGAAGTCAGAATGTGTTTCCTGAGCAATGTTTTTAAATGAGTCATGAATATGTGTTTATGAATGTGATTTTGCTCAAAGGCCTCGGCGCTCGGTTTAATTTTATTTGTGGGTGCAGCTTTAAATTTCGACTTAAGTATTTCATTCACATCAGTATCAGTAATAGTTTCACAATTCTCCTTTTCCTTTTCAACAGCAAACATAGAGCGCCGAATGGCAATCTCGCCATTATCTGCAGGAGCGCAGAACTTACTGTGTAGAAAGCTCTGTGTTTGCCGTGGTTGACGGCATATGGCAGATATCTCAGAAAACTGTCAATAGACTCCTGTACCTTCAAACTGTAGAGGAAAGATACGGCCGGTTTTGTGCTGAACAGTCACAATTACACAAAACACTCCTTCAGAGCAGAACTTTCATTTTACACCTGTCTCTTAGCAACAAGAGGAAGCCCGACAGGCCTATCCATTTGATTGCCGTTCCTCTTTTCCTGATTAGGATTTTACCAGAAGAGGCTAGCCATGCAGCCCTGGACAAAATATCCAATCAGCATAGGTGCCATACAATGTTTCATATTTAATAAATTAACAATCAACGGCCGAAAGAAGCTGCAAAAACAGCCCTTGTTTTCCTCAGCAGTAAATAAGAAGAACCAAAAAACATATTCCGTTCTAAGAGCGTCACGCTAAGCATTGCACCCTACAATTTCATAATCTGTCCACTTACGGCTAAATGTACACTATAATTGGAAACGATTTTAGAGGCTTTTCTAACTACTGTTATCAGGATGTAGATAATTTGACACGTAACAATTAAAACCTCAATTTGGAGGTTGCATCATTGTAAAGCACCGTTCCTCTCTGTCCTGGAACTGAATTAGGTATCTATTACACACTCAATTGCTTTAACAGCACACTAGCTTGCTGCTTAGAGAAATAGCTATCTTTACTTTAGTAGTTTTATGTCCTGGCATAGGCAATTGTAGGAGGCAAACCTGTGTGGATGCGATTTAGTTTCATGTTTACCGCAAAGCAGGGTTATTGTAGTTAACAAAAAAATTAAACCATACATTTTTGTTACTTGAAATAAAGTAAACATTAACTGTAATAAGCTAAAATATATGGAAGCCCATTTCCACTACTGAATAAAAGCATTAAAAAAAGTAATTACGATTTTGTTTCATGTTTACCGCAAAGCTATCTCACGTTTACCGTTATCTCACAATTCTGACTTTTTTTTTCTCCGAATTATGAGACATCAATTCTGAGAAATGAAGTCAGAATTGTGAGATATAAACTCACAATCCTTTTTTTCTCAGTATTGTGTCATATAAACTCACAATTTCGAGTTATAAAGTCAGAATTGCAAGATGTAAAGTCAGAATGGCAGGATTGAATGAATTCAATTAATTGAAACTCGCAATTGTGAGAAAAAAAAGCATATTTTGCTTTTTTTATTTTATATTTTATTCAGTGACAAAAGTGGGCTTCCATAATAATAATAATAATAAAAAAAAAAAAACTTTCAAGTAATTTTCATTTAGTTTAACTTTGTTATACTAAAGTAACTGAAACTGAAAGTAGAAATATGTACAATAAAACAATAACTATTAAAACTGACGTAAATACACAACAACAATACTAAAACTTTAATCAAAAGGAAAACGTAAAATATAAAATCACATTTAAAATATTAATAAAAAAATTTAAATCTCAAAAATACTAAAACAACCATGCTGCAAGTTGTAGGAAGGCATATATTAGTTATGTCATGCTTAATGCTCCCATACCAGTTGTTAAATGTTTTTTTAAAGTTCATTATATTAAGCCTAGTGAAGTCACAAAATAAAGTGCAACCAAATTCACCTCTCTAAGAGATATGCGTACTCACCCTCATGGGTGCAAACCCGTATGCTGCTATTTTTTCCATGAACAACTAGGAGAATCATATTGGTCGTTCTTTTTCATCCATTAGTCCCCATGGGAACGAAAGCTTCAGAAAAGATGCAAGAGTACTATTAAGACACCCTAAAAATACCACACATGACTCGTGCACTCTATTCTAAGCCTTCTGAAGTCATACATATGCTTTGTTTGAAGAACAAACTGCATTTTGTTGAATAAAATAACTGATATTTTTCTCTTTTAGTGAGCTTTGTGAACTGGATGAACTGATTCATTAAGAAAGTCTGACTCAATAGGATTCATTCATGAATCAAACATCTGTTCTTCTCTCATGAGCACACCAAGGAGGACAATGGTGCATGTCAAGATTTTCAGTGAGTAAATATCTAAATTTTATTCTGTTCCTCGTACAAATCAGTGTGTGAATCAAATAGACTACTTTACCATAGAAAGAATGTCATGCAAGTGTGGAATGGCATGAAGGTGAGTAAATAATTACCTCTTAGACTTTATTAGGGGTTAGGACCCCCTCATACTGAAATACAGGAATCATATGTGTTCTGCATGGGGGGGGGGGTTATCTTTTTCTCAACTAAAAGCTTTTTAATTATAGTGTTGTGTTTGGAGTTTTCTGGCCTCCCCAGTGGCTGTCTGGTTGGTTCTCAATTCCCATCACCAAGCTGATGAGTCAATTATACATATTTCTGTTTATACCTTATTTTATGTTTGATCATAACACAAACACGAAACAGAGAGGGTCATGTATGTCATCATTTTTTGGTCCTCATATCTGCTTAATGATTTGAAAGCGTAGGGTGTCCAATCATCTTTTTTTTCTCATTATATCTCATTCTCATTATTTGTTCACCAAGGCTGCATTTAAAAAAAAATACAAGAAAAACGGTAATATTGTGAAATATTATTGCAATTTAAAATAACTGTTTTCTATTTGAATATATTTTAAAATGTAATTTATTCATGTGATGGAAAGATGAATTTTCTGCAGACATTACTTCATTCTTCAGTTTCACATGATCCTAATATGCTGATATTGGTAAAGTTTTTTTTTTTTTTCCCCTCTTAGAACTCTTTGATGAACAGAGAGTTCACATGAACAGCATTTATTTGAAATAGAAATCTTTCGAAAGCTTATAAATGTCTTTACTGTCATTTTTGATCAATTTATTGCTTCCTTGCTGAAAAGAAGTAACCACTTCTTGAAAAAATAAAGAAATCTTATTGACCTCATGCTTTTCAATGGTAGTGCAATTTAGAGTTTTATGATAGAGTATGATATATCGTAGTTCATTACAGTAACATTTACAATGGTCAAAACACACAAAAGCAAAATAGTCCACCTTTTTTTTACCACATGGAGAAAAGTGTAATTTTCAATGATATATTGATTTACTAGACTAGAAATGTCCCTGTTTTTTTTTTTTATTTCGGATATCTTATGCAAGTGTATCTGCACTGTTTACAGAGAGATTTCTCTTACAGTATGTCAGAACTGGCTGTGTAGAGGTGACATACGTAACACAAGTTTGATTAGTTTTGTGAACCCCTGTCTCACACCCTATTGATCGTTCGGGTCTCCTGGGATTGTGCTGTCACTGCTGACACAGAGAGAGAAGAGAAACATACACTGCTCGCTCACAAAAAAAACCATTCGATACCAGAATGACCTCAGCCATTATGGACCGTGTCAGTTATCCATATTTACAGCATAACCGCACCATTTAAATTACAATAATTGTTGATGACACTTCAAATCTCACTGCGTGAAAAACAAAAACTAAATATCTTGAAGATGCAGCTCTGAAATATGTATAAAACAACTGTTTTGGCAACATGTGACAGCATCAGTGTGTAGATCCAGATGGTAGATACAACACATTTTCACACTCTGTTCTAGTGCTATTAAAAGCTGGTTTGTGGGGTTTTTATGGTATTTTACTGAAATCTAATAAATCTTGAAGAGCCTATACTTGACATCTGACAAATGTACTGTATTAGCAGATGCACAGTGTATATAATTGGATTACATCAGGGGGGTTATTCTCCAGTGGTTAGAAGTGACATATCGCTCCAGCATTAGAAAGTTGAGAGAAAGTTATGTCAATGTTGTTCAATCATAGTCAAACAGTGTGGCAAATTTAATACAAATTCCCATTTTTCTCAGAATTCTAAATGCATGAAAATATGCAGCTGAGGGTTTGTGTGGAAAACTAGAAAAGATTAAATATGAAGTACCTTTTTTTTATATAAAGAATTGACTGAAATGCTGCAATGGGCATTAAATTTGCAGTCCAGTCAGCAGTTGTTATGACATGGTGATGGCTAATCTCATGAATATTAATTAGGCCGTGCTGACGTTGCTTGGTAACCTTTCTAGACTGCCCAGTCATGCAAGTAATTAATATTCATGAGGCAAACCTTCACCATAGTATGCCTCATATCCTGTGCTTGAGTTCTGGCATTTGAGATTCAATCTCAGACCATACTTTTAAAATAATTTTATTTTAAATGGATGTGATTCTTTTGAACGTTCTATTCATCAGTCTTGGAAAACCGATAACATGGTTTCCACAAAAATATGAATCGTCTCCACTGTTTTCAAAAGTGATGATAAATGTTTCTTGAGCAGCAAATCAGCATATTAGAATGATTTCTGAAGGCTCATGTGACACTGAAGACTGGAGTAATGATGCTGAAGATTCAGCTTTGATCACAGGAATAAATGCCATTTTAAAATATATTCAAATAGAAAACAGTTATTCAAAATTGTAATAACATTTCACAATATTACTGTTTATGCTGTATTTTTCAACAAATAAATGCAGCCTTGGTGAGAATAAGAGCTTAAAAAGCTTTCTGACTCCAAACTATTGAATGGTTATGTAAGTGCACTTGCATTAAACAATATGTATTGATTTGGAAACCGCATATAAAGCAGAGTATTTGATCTTCTCAAAAAGATGTCAAAACTATAATATTGATCATTTAACATCTAGTTATTAGCAATAAGATGTTTAAACAATTAAGATTGACAATAGCTCAATGCAAGATCCCAATTGAACCCAATTTGACATTTTTATTCATGAACTTTCATTAGCCTGCAATCTTAAGAGGAGCCATGGGTTTTCACAGCAATGCCAAAGAAGCACAATTTTTGGCTCCCCTAGAACCTTACTGTGGTGATGTCATATGAATAACTTTTATCCACTACAGCCTTTTGTGCAATGGGAAGGTTTAATGTATGAAGCTTTATTTTTAAGAATGAATTCAAGAGAAAATGTTGCTTTGTTATGTTATATGAGTGCAGATGTAGTACCGTATGTTTTGTAATTTCCCCATCTTGTAAAGACTGTGTGCAGTGTGCGCTGTCATTCATTTGTGACGAGCAGACACTGCAGACTCTGTCGCTGCAGGGGGTCTGTGGGTCAGTGGATATATGCACACATCAGACGCCTCTAGTTCTTTTCTATTTTTTTCTTTCTTAGTGCAGGGGCATAAAAAGCACCTTTACTTGTTTGAAAAATTAGGTGTTAAAACTATAGGGAATTATAGTAGACAGCAGGAGTGCACTTTTGGTTGAGTCGGCTATAAGTCCAGCATTTCGAAAGACATCAGTCAGTAAATACAGTTGCAGGATGGATGGATGGATGCATTTAATGGGTTTGAAATTGGGCTTATATATACAGCACCAATCAAAAGTTTGTCAATAACATTTTAAACGTTTTTGAAAAAATCTTGTATGCTCACCAAGGGTGCATTTAGTTGATTAAAAATACAGTAAAATAGTAATATTGTGAAATATTTTTACAGTTTTAAATAACTATTTTCTATATTACAATGTAATTTATTCCTGTGATGCTAAGCCGATTTTTCAGCATCGTTGCTCCAGTGTCCAGTGTTACATGATCCTTCAGAAATCTTTCATATATGATGATTTGATGCTCAAGAAACATTTCTTACCATCATTCTTTTTTTTTTTTTTTTTTGTGGAAACCTTGATGCATTTTCAGATTTTTTTTATTATTATTATTATTAATAGAAAGTTTAAAAGAACAGCATTAAGTATGGGATGTAAGTTATTAAGTATGAGTTATTCAAGCATAGTGTGGTCTGCGATGTGGCTCCTTAGGCTATTTCCCAGTTTCTGCCTATATTCAGCTCATTAACCCAATCAGTGATTAGGTAGATTTCATACCACATTATGAATCAGTCTTACACACACACACACACACACACACACACACCCACACCATTTTCTATTGGAATATTCCCACATGATCATGTTTGCTGTTTATTACACACAATTTTCAGCATTTTAGCCAACTAATTCATTCTCATTCATGTTTTTTACAATAGCAGACAAGAGGGTGAAGGATGAAATTGTAGGCCAGTAACCTTTTTAAATATATGACTGTTGTAATGTTTTATTTGTATATTGATTTATGCTAATGTCTTTAACTGTTCATATCTGTCTCCCCTCACTCCAAATTTGAGTGCTTGACCTCTTATTTTGGAGGACTTAACCTTACTGTATTATGGACATGCACAAGAATAAATCAATATTACAGATAATGTTTATAATTGAGTAATAAAAACGTTGGTACAGTGAGACATATATTACCAAGTTTGGAATATTATTGAAATATTCTTGTGCATGTAAATTGGTCACTTATTTATTCCATTGGTGTTTTGTGAACACGATGCATGTATATAGTTATAGATGATATTATTACTTTGCATACCAGAGGCCACAATGCAATATTAAAGGTTTAAGAATATAACATTGCATGCTTTATGAAACTGTCTTTGTCTCTCAAGTGACCTGGACTTGATCTGGGAAACATCTATGAAGCCTGTGCTTTTAATCAACCTCCTGCGACATGATGTTTACAGTCACCGACAAGAACGCCAGAAAAGTCCAAATAAATAAATCCAGAATTTGTCAGCCGCAGCGAGCGAAAAGGGGGAACGTCTCTGCTTTCAGCTCCAAGCCAGTAATCTATGCAAACATTAGCATGCGAGTCATTAGCATCTGGTTAATGAAATGTTTGTGCGCTCTATCTCACGGGTCCACATTCTCCTGAGTGACAGAGCGAGTGAGGGACACAGCATGCAGGAAAGCCAAAGCAGATATAAATAACTTGAGATAAGATCTAATTATTTTCAACATATTTACAGCCAGCGACTCTAGACCCAAGTGTGATGGGGGTTGAACCAATTTTTAGGAAGAAATTACATCTCAAGATGCATTTATTTCTTTTTCCTGATGGAAATGTCAAATATAAAAATGTTTGTTTTTGTTTTTTTGTTTTTTAAATAGAAGCTATCATATGTTGGAGTAACATAAATCAATAATGCTGCGCTCTTAAAAATAAAGTTTTTTATGGGGATTTCTGATTTCTTAAAGAAACTTTAACATTCATGGAACCTTCTCAAAGCACAAACGATTATTCGCAGTCTTAGAAATTGCAGTGATGCCATAGAAGAACCATTTTTTGGTTCCTCAAAGAACCTTTCAGTGATCCGTTCTTAAAAGAACCATTTTTTCCCCTTTACTTTTACGAACTTTTGAATAATCCAATCATCTAAAACGTTTTTTTCACTATAAAGAACCTTTTGGGCAATGGAAATGTTCCATGGATGTTAAAGTTTCTTCAGAAAACCATAGATGGCAATAAAGAACCTTCATTTTTAAGAGTATGGTTTAAATAGAAAAAGACCTTCTGATCATTAATTAAAGAAATGATTCTTTTAAGACATGTCCACTGAACATTTCTTTTGGGAACCAAAATGGTTATTCTATGGCATTGCTGTGATTTCCCTTTTGGAAAATTTATATTTAAAAATCTATGCCCACAGGATTAAAAAACATTATAGTTTAGGCATAAGTGATGAGTTGGGTTTCCCAGAACTCATGAGTTTAGAAGGTGCTATTGAATTTCTAATCATTCTTTGTAAGTGTTGATTGTGAACTACAAGGTTTCAGAAATTACTAATCAGAATATAGCAACATCTTATCTTAAAGAGGTCATATGATGCGATTTCAATTTTTCCTTTCTCTTTGGAGTGTTACAAGCTCTTGGTGTATAAAGAAGATCTGTAAAGTTGCAAAGACTAAAGTCTCAAATCCAAAGAGATATTCTTTATAAAAATTAAGAGTCAACCACGCCTACCTAAAACGGCTCGTTCCAACACGCCCCCACTTGTCTACATCACAATGTGGGAAGATTTGCATAACGCCGCACAAATGTTCACGCGAAGAAAGAAGGCGTAACTTTTATTCTCGCTGTAGTATTGTTGTTGCCGCTGCCGCCATATCGTGAAGGCGCTGTGTGTTTCCTTGTGAAAGTGAAACTACTTTGTTTGGCCTTCCAAAAGAGGACGATATCCACTTCGTCATGCCTGGAGCTGATCCGTGCTGGTCGCTTAGGAAATACATCAACTTTGCGCTGTGGATCGCCGGATCGGCTTTCACCATGGACGAAGCGGAGTCCAGCCCGGGGTCGTCACATGTGGTTGCCGCAAGCCCGCCGGACACTCCTTCGTCGAATCCGCCGGCCGCGCCGTTCTCAAGCTCGCCTGCCTCTGCTCACTCAAGGCCGCCGTGTGTGACGCTGTTTCGTTGTGAAAGTGAAACTACTTTGTTTGGCCTTCCAAAAATGGACACGAAGACCGATGAGCTTTGTAAAAATCTACACGTTTCGAAAGGCGGGGCATAGAGGAGAAAAAATAATGTACAGTATGTGGAAAATAATGTGTTTTTTGAACTTTAAACCGCATAAACGCGTTTCATTACACCAAATACACACAATAATGTTCTTTTTAGCAGCATCATATGACCCCTTTAATGCTCAAGTATTTGGCACGGATTAGGGAAGAGTTAACATTTAAACCAGACAGAAAAGCATGACAGATGACATCAGCCACAGTCTGAAATCTACCCTTGTTCAACCTTGATGTTTTTAAATGAACATCTGAAGGCCTTTAAGTCGTATGTCAATGTATGCTACACCACTGACACTTATCATGCATTATATCGGTGAAGCACGGTTTAATTCTCTTTCTTTCATTCCAGAACAAAGCTATGGCGTACCTCCAAAGAGTATTTTCTGGAAAACAGAGGACTTTCATGTTAGTTATAACTAGAGGAAGCCGATATGAAGATGTAGATTCCAGTTTCATCTCTGCTATGTATAAAATCCCTTGACAGCACCATAATTAGTCTCTCTATGTCCTTTATTGTGAAGAAATCCTTCAGTGCTGCCATGGCCCACACAGACGTGAGTTTGAAATCCATAAAAAGACATCTGAGACAAAGACATGCAATGAAAGCAGACAACCGCATAAAGCCAATACAAACCCCAGCTTCTCTGGGCTAATTGGTATTTGTCAGACGAGCGTCTACACACGCTTAAAGGGTATACATAAAACATTGCATTATACTCTGAGGTAAACACACCGGGCTTCATTAGGTCATTAATTTGAGGTGGACCGTGGTCGAGCCTGAAATTCCCTGCAGGAATGAAGGCGATGTGTGAAAGATGTTTTTGGCCCTGTTTTAGTGAAGGCGTAATGCGTCTCATAACAACCTGTCTTGTTCTATAAAGTGCTGCGGGTGAGTCTTTAGCTGTTGCATATTATTTCAGCAGTCAGAGACCAGGAACTGTTCGCTAAAAATACTGCGCAGAGAATGGAGAGCCGGAATAAACATTGACATAGTTAGAAGCAGTAATTTAGTTTCAGTGCTTTTTAAGTCATTAACACAAAATGCTTTGTTCTAAATATAAAGCATTTGAAAACTCAAAATACTAAAGGTGCCACTAGGGCTGTGTGTTTCTTCTTGGAAAGTGCAAACAAATCAGGCGGACCTGTAAAATGTTAAATGGACCTGTGAGGGCTGAGGGTTTAGATCAACAAACAAATAATAATTCTAATTCAGTATTTTTATCTTGTTTTACAGTATAAATGTCAAAAAAAAAATTTTTTAATGAAGATACATTTACTTGAAAATTTTGTCAAAAGTAAGTGAGTTCATTATGGAAACCTGTTTCCACTATGGGAAGAAAAAATAAAATTAATTAATTGCAACTTTTTATGTAACAATAAAATTTTTTTTTTTTTTTTTTTCTTGAAATTCTGACTTTTTTGTTCTAAAAATTGCAAGATATAGTCTCAGAATTACGAGACATAAACTTAAGATTCTGAGGAAATAGTCAGATTTGTAAATGTATAACTCACAATTGTGAGAAAAGTCAGAATTTTGAGAAAAAAGTCGCAATTACCTTTTTATTTTTTTATTCTGTTGCTGAAAAACAAACAAACAAAAAAACAGAATTGCGAGATGTAAACCTGGAAAGGCGAAAAAAGTCAGAATTCCTATGCTGTATGTTGCAGTTCCGACTTCATAATTGCAAGATATAAACAAAATTAGTAGATATAAACGTGCAATTCTGGAGAAAAAAAAATGTATCTCAAAATTTTGAGAGAAAAATCAGCAATTACCCTTTTTTAACTTTATTTGTTTTATTATTAATTAATTTATTTATTTATTTAAATTCTGTGTCATAAACAGGTTTCCATAGTTTATGCTTCAAACAAGAGAAGAGGAAAAAAATTCTGTAAATGGAGTAAGAAAAATAAACTTAATTCATAAAGAAAATAATATTATTTTTCCTACCCCAATGGCAGATATTTGGCATTTTTTAAGCAAAACCTCACTTAATTTTGAGGTTTGTTGTTTTTTTTTGTTTTTTTAAGAAAGCAACTCAAATAGGCCTACATGAATGTATCTTGATTTAAGAATATTTAGATATTTGTACTGGAAAACAAGACAATAATTTTGGAGTGCATGGTGCTTCACCTGAACATTTCGCTTCTCCTAAAAGTACAAGTTTGCATTTGCTCCATTGGTTGTTTACGCCGTTTCAGACAAAAATCATCGCATATCTCGAACACACGGCACATTCACGACTGCTATAGCTACAGGCACCTTAGTAACTCGCCTAATTGATTGTAAACCCCATTTATTTATTTATTTTCCAACAGGTCTATATCACAATACACCAGATGTTTCGTTTCCACAGTGTAGCCAATGTTTTCCATTTGGCTGCTCACTGGAAGACTCGGGGTGTCCTAATTACTGCCAGCTCCAAATAATACAACAAAAAAAAAAAGAGAGAAAGCCAAAGCACCTCTGGGCCTCTGGGGATGAATTAAAAGACATTTCAGAATAAGGCGTCTGTCGGCCATGTGGTGGCCTTTCGCAGTGACTCGTGAAAAATATAAGCGATTTGATTCGGCCTCATAGATCCTGATTCAACCCTAACCACGATCCCTCTGTTCATTTCAAATGCACTACAGGGAGAGTTCCGCATGGCAGTGAATACTGATCGCTTGCTCATTTGCTCTGGGAGCACTTTTTGGCACAACACCGCGCTCTCTGTGGCACCGGCAATCCTGAACAGATACCCTTTGTTTATTGGCAGGAATATGTCTCCGGCGTGAGGTTGCCTAAATAATCTCTGCCAGTCAAAAATCCAAGCGTGTCCCCAAAGAGGCAACGTGGAGAAATACACGAAGCGTGCCAGTATTCCAAGCAAAAGTGTGCCTTTTCCATTATTTTTGAAGGATGTTCTTGATTATAATGAGCTGACAGCTGAATATGAAGTAAAGGCAGCGCGGATTTATCCCGGCCTTGCTTTCATTTGCCTTTGCTAATTCGCGTAGCACAAAATTAGCCTTTGACTCGGAGCAGCTTTAGGAATTAAATCCCTTGCACACACACAGAGGGATTGTCAGCCGAGCACGGGAGAAATCATTGACAATTCTTGTCAGGTCGGCGGTGAACACTTGCTTAGTACTGCAGAGAGGAGATTGTGAAAATGAGAGCCCGGGCCCAGAACGGATACAGAATAATTATGTATTTTCCCCCCACCCTTTCTTTCTTTGTGTGTATCTTGAGCTCGCTCAGAGTAGGACAGAGTCGCATTGGAGTCGACTAACTCGACACAAACACTGTGGCGCAATCATCCTCTCGCTGCATGGCTCATCTCACCTCTGTCGCCCCTTTTGTGGTTCCGCTGTTCGACGTTAATCATAAGGCCACACGGTTCTCGCTGTAGATTTTACACTTTTTTTCTGTCACTTGCGAAGGTTTACAACAGATTTCATCGCATGCAGACTCTCTGAGGAGTTGAAAAGCGCATGAACCCAAACTCAGCAAAGCTCTCTCTCTCTCTCTCTCTCTCTCTCTCCTAATCTCCTCTGCTGGCTGTGGACTCCGCTGGTTCATTTGAGTGGATAAGGACACGCGCTGCAAATACTTAGATAGCTGGAGGTTCCTGTGAGGCCTGACTTT
>NW_015548290.1:205887-210477 GCF_001515605.1 Sinocyclocheilus anshuiensis
AAAGGCTGACAGGTCAGAAGTACAAATTATATATATATATATATATATATATATATATATATAGTAAAGAAAGAAACATACCTCCCTACTATATAGCGGGCAAAAATAGTGGTATGATTCACAGTTTTCATAAAACAGTCATCAAAAAGTGTCCCTGTGACGTACTACTTCCAGAAAGAGCATAAAGTGTGCATCCAATGGACTATCCCATAAGGCCACAGGATTAGATTTGTGAATGGCAGTGTAGTATGTCCATATTACATTACTACTTCACACATTCAAACAATATAGAACATAATATTTATTGTTGCAAAGTATGTACTTATTCAAGAAGTATCTACTCAGAGATACTCAGTATCTACTCAGAGATACGATATACATATGTTATCTCAGTTAACAGTTAAAGGGGTCATAGGATGCTACATGCACTTTTACAAGTTGTTTGAACTGAAATGTGTGTTACCCACCCAGATCCTGCTCATGTTGCCGAGTATTGTCTGCGTTTATTACTCTTCTAGTGATAGCACTTTACGGAGCCAGTTCCAGTTTTCCTAGTTTAGTCATAGTCTCGCCTTGCCTGTTTTCCTGTGTTCAGATTCTTGCCTGTGTTTTCGGATTACCCTTTTTGTCTTGCTGTTTCGGACTCTGTTTGCCCCTGCCTGGATTATTGCTATGTACCTGGATTATCTCTCTTTGCCTTGCCCTGTTGGATATTGTTCACCGTCGATCGACCCACGCCTGTTTACTGGACTGCTCTTGTGTTTTGCCCATACCATACCTGTTCGCTGGTGCTTCGACCCTGCCTGTGTTTGTGACCACGTCTTTTAATAAAAGCTTTGCAGATGGATCCGCACGCCTCTCGTCTCGTCGGTTCTGTAACAATAATCAGCTAGTCATGATCCATCAATTCCAGGACAGTCAGAATGATCAACATGTTAGATTAATTGCTATCTTTATCTTCAAATAAACTGAAGAAATGCTAAAGAAATGTTAAAACTACACATAATTTTTCATTTAATGGTTTTACTTATTAATGTTACAGACCCATAACATTCGCTTGTGCATAATGTGTGAGAATGAGTGTGTGTGTAAGAGCCCAGGTTTATATAATTAATCTTGATCTTGAACTGTAAACCCTCGGCACTGTAGAGCTCGGCAGTTCCCCAGTACTTTGCCACATTTTGAATGCTAATTTAGCGTCAATGCATAGTGTAATGTTAACATTAGCTGGCAGGTTTTTTTTCAGTCAACACAGTCCTTTTTAATGTTAAGTTTATGTTTTATGTTAGTGCTGTTTATGTTCTGGTAAATGTAATTTTATTCCTACATGCATGTGAATAAGTAAGGCTAAGGCTAATAGAAAGACATCAAGTTAACAAGACACTGGATATTAAGTTAACTAATGAAATCGGCAAGCTTGTAGTAAACCTTTACAAACTTTCTTTGCTTGCAGGCTGAACAGGTTGCGTGCTGAAAGTGCTTCAGCAATTAAGGTAACTCTATTGAGTTGAAATGCAAGTTGTGTGATGTCTCGTCTTTCTCTTTTCTAAATCCATTATTGGTTATATACTTACTTGTGTTTGTTTGTGGTTTTCTAGGTTTGTGCTGAGTTCCACTGTATCACAGAAAGCGACACGCACCAGCAAGATTTCAGAGATGCTGCATGACATTCTAAATGTTTATATTCTTCAGGTGAGTTTAATCTAAATGACTACCTCCATCACTATCTTAACTGTATATAAAAGAAAGTTAGCTTGCTTGTTTAACATGTTCATGTTTGCTTTGTCATTGAAGGATGTACATGATGTCAACATGAAATGCACTGTTGCCATTCATGCTGTGTGAAGAGGACCCACAGTTCTTCAAGACTTGAAATGTAAGTATTCAGTGCATCAACAGAACTGCTAGTATCAGTAAATGCAATTGTCTAGTTTTAGTCTAGTGATATAAGCTAATTAGTAACAAAATGTGTGTGTGTGTATATATATATATATATATATATATATATATAGTAAAGAAAGAAACATACCTCCCTACTATATAGCGGGCAAAAATAGTGGTATGATTCACAGTTTTCATAAAACAGTCATCAAAAAGTGTCCCTGTGACGTACTACTTCCAGAAAGAGCATAAAGTGTGCATCCAATGGACTATCCCATAAGGCCACAGGATTAGATTTGTGAATGGCAGTGTAGTATGTCCATATTACATTACTACTTCACACATTCAAACAATATAGAACATAATATTTATTGTTGCAAAGTATGTACTTATTCAAGAAGTATCTACTCAGAGATACTCAGTATCTACTCAGAGATACGATATACATATGTTATCTCAGTTAACAGTTAAAGGGGTCATAGGATGCTACATGCACTTTTACAAGTTGTTTGAACTGAAATGTGTGTTGGCAGTGTGTGTACACAACCACCCTATAATGATAAAAATCCACCCAGTAGTTTTTTTTTTAATCTGGTTAAATGTTTTCCCCTTTCTCAAATTGAGCCGATCTCAGATGCCTATCTGTGTGACGTCACACGGACAGGCCCCTCCCACGATAGTTTGATTGACATCCTATGACCCCTTTAATATTTAGATTTGCCGTTCTACATCACGTAATTAGTTGACACTTGCAGTAGTGCTACAACTGTCAGATTAGCACGAGTTTCCCCTCTATCGCTTCATGATGTGGTTCTCCACGCTCAGATGAGTTTATAATCCTGACAAGTCCTAATGAACCTGTGCTAAATATTTAAACATTCAAAGGTGAGCCATCACTCTTTGACTTTTCGTTATCAATGCTTGCAAAAATGATCAAGATCAAGACATTTATTTTTATTTACTTTTTTATTAAAGCGCAGTATTTACGTGAAGAGGATCAAAAGGGTTAGGTAGACACAAGAAGAGAGCTCACCGGGAAAACGGGACAGTATGAACGGGTTTATTTGCACAATGCATTATGGGGCTTGGAGAAGGTTAATAGGATTTTGTTCACATCAATAGCGCTGATGGCACGCCATGTGAGCCGCTGCCCCCACATCAAACTCATGACACAAAAGCGGCGAAATGCATGGCGGGCTTCAGCACTTCTGAGTGTCTTGCTGCACAACAGGGCCGCGGCACCTGATCGGTCATAATGACCAGTGGATGGCCAGTAAGATGTTTCTGGATTGGGAGTGTTCTCTTTTATAAATATAATGGTGTGTGCTGTTAAAATCTGAAAGAATTCACAGTAGTTTTAAGCTTGAGTCATCACAAAATTACATTTCGAAAACTGCCTCTTTAATCCTGTTTGTTTTGCATTTCTGCCTGATGCGGCTTCATATTAATTCAAAGCAGAAGCTGTTTTCACATATCATAGACTAACTGAATGGGAGAAATCATTGACAATTCTTGTAAGGTCGGCGGTGAACACTTGCTTAGTACTGCAGAGAGGAGATTGTGAAAATGAGAGCCCGGGCCCAGAACGGATACAGAATAATTATGTATTTTCCCCCCACCCTTTCTTTCTTTGTGTGTATCTTGAGCTCGCTCAGAGTAGGACAGAGTCGCATTGGAGTCGACTAACTCGACACAAACACTGTGGCGCAATCATCCTCTCGCTGCATGGCTCATCTCACCTCTGTCGCCCCTTTTGTGGTTCCGCTGTTCGACGTTAATCATAAGGCCACACGGTTCTCGCTGTAGATTTTACACTTTTTTTCTGTCACTTGCGAAGGTTTACAACAGATTTCATCGCATGCAGACTCTCTGAGGAGTTGAAAAGCACATGAACCCAAACTCAGCAAAGCTCTCTCTCTTCTAATCTCCTCTGCTGGCTGTGGACTCCGCTGGTTCATTTGAGTGGATAAGGACACGTGCTGCAACTACTTAGATAGCTGGAGGTTCCTGTGAGGCCTGACTTTGCTGTGACAGAAAGTGAAAGAAGAAAAAAAAAACATCTGCAAGATCTTTATCAGGTTTTATCCAACTCGTTCAGCGTGTTTCTTTGCAGTTTTTTTGTACGTTGTGTTTGGGTTTTATTAGACAGCCATGTGGTTTGGGTTTTATTTTCTTCCTCTGTTTGTGGTTAATAAGTATTCAGGGTATTTAATTTGAGGTATAATATACATCAGGACCATTGCCTGATATATAATGCGAATGAGTTTGCCCATTAGTGCACTATCATAATGCAAAGCCATTAATGCATAAGTAATTGAAAACAGAGTTTCAATTTCCCATTGTTTAATTTGACTATTAATGCTGCCATTGAGGTTTTAATACTATTAATACCTATACCAGTATTATTATTATTATTGTTGTTGTTGTTGTTATTATATATTTTATATAATATTATATAAATATGCGGCTTCATATTAATTCAAAGCAGAAGCTGTTTTCACATATCATACACTAACTGAATTATAAATTATAGTATATTTGCTCTGTAGAACATGAGTGCTAATATTGAATTTCTCCCTTTCATGTTCATCCCAGTTGCAGTGATGACGATGTGAATGTGAATTATTCATATAGTGTATTTTTGTGTGTGTGTGTGTGTGTGTGTGTGTGTGTGTGTGAGAGAGAGAGAGAGAGAGAGACAGAGAGAGA
>NW_015548290.1:210553-215755 GCF_001515605.1 Sinocyclocheilus anshuiensis
TGTGTATGTGTGTATGTATGCATATATGACATAATGTGACATTTCATTATTATGTAAATTATTTATATTTTTTTATTATAAATTTATGTTTTCTGGTTTTATTGGTGGTATTTATTGTAAATGTATATTTTCCTCATTGCAAGATATTACTATATACTAAATAAATATAGATAAAAAAAAAACATACTTTTTATTTGTATCTTGTTGTGCAGCTACTTTTAAAAAGTGGCTTGACTGTTGAACTACTTGAAACTGTAGCTTGTTAGTCGCACGATATAGATGTGTCTTGCGAATGGCTATAGACTACACAATAGAACAAGAGCCAAAAAGCAAGTGACGAGAGCGCTGTTGTTTTATTGGAAATGTTCTTCCCATTTTATGGATTATTTCTGGCTCCACACTGGAAAATAAATCCTCTTTTAGGGCTTGTCTTTGTCAGGGGCCAGTGGAGGTCTTGCTCGGATAGACATAAATATGGTATCCCACAAGGCTCCGTAAAGGTTGCTGAATTATGAGGAGAACCATCAATGGCTTTGATGGCTTCTCGCTGGGATATAAATAATAATATATATATTTTTTATTATAAATAAATAAATAAATTATATTTACAATGTGTTGTTAATCATAATACATAAGTATTTATTGCAATAGAAGTATACGTTTTTGATGTTTTCTCCTCACCCACTCTTGCCTGCTCGCCTTTCTGTTGCACATGATTCTTTTCTTGCTTTTCTTGCAACAAAAACAACCCTGCACCATAAGAGGAAGACATGTTGATGTGTCTGTGCTACCACTCCTCTCTCCACCCCGAACCTATCACATGTTTACTTGTAGAAGATGAATGCGGTGATGAAAGCAGACGTCTTTGACGTAAAATTGGCCGACCCCCTCCTCCCATGCACCGGGGGTGTAACTGCTGCCATCTCTGCCGTCTGACGCCGGTGGCTTGACTAACGTTCCGCTCTGATCTAACGCCACGAGAGTTGCACTTTGGCTTTTTTTTTATTTTAACCGAATCGTGTTGCACTGGTAGGCCCACCTTTCAACAAATGGCACGTAGAGGTTTGACTCTCGACTGATTTGTGTTCTGACTTGATCTAAGCTAAAAAAAAAAAACATGCATCAGTCGTGCATGTTGAAAGCCGGGACATCAGCTCTTATTATCAGGTCATGGTTATAATGTAAGCCTTTGAATTAAACCCACACAAGCATATCGGTTTTGGAACGTCAGGATGTGGTCATTAATATAAAGAGGGTTATTATGGCACTTTGTATCCCACACATCGATTCATTCTAATAGCCTACATTCACATTGATTTTGTTCTAATACATCATTAGCTATCATGCTAAAAGCATTATCCGTTAGGTATGAGTTCATTTGATGTTCGTAACTGACCCTTGTGCTTGTTTGTGTTGTGTGTTAATGGTCAGACTGACTGAAATAGCTCATATTATACTGCACAGTAGCTCACTGGTAGAGCATGATGCTAGCCACCGCATGGTTGTGGGTTCGATTCCCATTTATGCAACTGGCAAATGCTCAAATCCATTGCATTAAATGTATAGATTTTATCAGCTCATGCATTCCCTGGGAATCAAACCCAGGACCCACTAGAAGGAACATGCACAAATCTTGAAATGCACTCTTTATATGCACATTTATGTTGTGCTAAAAACGTAAAATAGCCCTTAGAAAAAGTACTGTGGTGCTACCATGATATAGATGGAAAAGCATGCTATTTTGATATATTTCATGGCATTATTTGATTACATACTCATCTGTATGCCATTGTACCTTAACTGTAAGGTATTTGAAAGAATACCATGGTATTATGATCATGGATCTATGTTCGAACAACTGTGTAAGGGGTAAGGGGTAAAAAAACAATCTCCACTTATGCATGGTTCACTCTGAAAGTATGTAATGTTTGAAAAATTTTGAACTATAAAAAAAGATGAGGACATGCACTTTCTCACAGTTACTGTTAAAAAAAATGGAAAGAAAGAAAAGAGTACCAGCCCTTACCTTTCCAACATACTGCTTTCCAGTTCCCGTCCACTCCTCTAAGAGAAAGAAACTATTCCACATCCATCCTCGTTTAGTGCGGTGTAGAGTCTGTCCATCCCGATCCGACGTGCTAATTCCAGGCACCGGCTGGATCAGTGCATCACTCCAGCCCAGCCATCAATGGCTTTGATGGCTTCTCGCTGGGACTCTAAGTATCTGTCTATTGGACTACACAAGTTCTCACGCGTCACCCACACACACACTAGTAAGAAATGGGGGATGGATGGAATGGATGATCAAGTCGCTCCACAGTGGTCTCCCCGAACCAGCATGTGGGTGTTTCGTTCTCCCTTGCCCTCCTACAGTATTTATGGGAGCCCAGTGTCTTTCTGGCACTTTAATTGGGAATGAGAGTGGACGGTAGATGAGAAGTGGGCCAAAAGCATGTGATTGCTGTCATGCCAGAGAAACGCAGCAGCCAGAAAAAGAGGGAGAGATAGAAGGAGAGAGAGCTAGAGAAAAGAGAGAAGCATCAAAGCTCTGGGAACGAGGCCAGGACACTGCTGAGTCTGACACTTCCTCAACCGATGGACTCTTCGCAGTCAGCGCTGTTTTGTTGCCTTGTCACGTAAAATGCAACGCTATGAGGGCGGAATCTCATTCTCGTTTTTGATTGATTTATTGTTTTCTCCTCACCCACTCTTGCCTGCTCGCCTTTCTGTTGCACATGATTCTTTTCTTGCATTATTCCCCACAAAAACAACCCTGCACCATAAGAGGAAGACATGTTGATGTGTCTGTGCTACCACTCCTCTCTCCACCCCGAACCTATCACATGTTTACTTGTAGAAGATGAATGCGGTGATGAAAGCAGACGTCTTTGACGTAAAATTGGCCGACCCCCTCCTCCCATGCACCGGGGGTGTAACTGCTGCCATCTCTGCCGTCTGACGCCGGTGGCTTGACTAACGTTCCGCTCTGATCTAACGCCACGAGAGTTGCACTTTGGCTTTTTTTTTATTTTAACCGAATCGTGTTGCACTGGTAGGCCCACCTTTCAACAAATGGCACGTAGAGGTTTGACTCTCGACTGATTTGTGTTCTGACTTGATCTAAGCTAAAAAAAAAAAACATGCATCAGTCGTGCATGTTGAAAGCCGGGACATCAGCTCTTATTATCAGGTCATGGTTATAATGTAAGCCTTTGAATTAAACCCACACAAGCATATCGGTTTTGGAACGTCAGGATGTGGTCATTAATATAAAGAGGGTTATTATGGCACTTTGTATCCCACACATCGATTCATTCTAATAGCCTACATTCGCATTGATTTTGTTCTAATACATCATTAGCTATCATGCTAAAAGCATTATCCGTTAGGTATGAGTTCATTTGATGTTCGTAACTGACCCTTGTGCTTGTTTGTGTTGTGTGTTAATGGTCAGACTGACTGAAATAGCTCATATTATACTGCACAGTAGCTCACTGGTAGAGCATGATGCTAGCCACCGCATGGTTGTGGGTTCGATTCCCATTTATGCAACTGGCAAATGCTCAAATCCATTGCATTAAATGTATAGATTTTATCAGCTCATGCATTCCCTGGGAATCAAACCCAGGACCCACTAGAAGGAACATGCACAAATCTTGAAATGCACTCTTTATATGCACATTTATGTTGTGCTTAAAATACCCTTTAGAAAAATTGCTAGTAAGTAGAAAAGCATGCTATTTTGATATGGTATTATTTGTTTACCATATTCATATGTATGCCATTTTACCATAGTTGTAAGGTGTTTGAAATAATACCATGGTATTATCATCATGGAACCACATCCAAACCTCCATTGAAATGCCATGGCATTTTTTCAAAAGGAAAAAATCGTCTCCACTTACACATGATTCACTCAGAAAATATGTCCACTTCCTCACAGTTATTCTGAAAAACACACACACACACAGTAACAGCCCTTACCTTTCCAACATACTGCTTTCCAGTACCCGTCCACTCCTCTAAGAGAAAGAAACTATTCCACATCCATCCTCGTTTAGTGCGTTGTAGAGTACGTCCATCCCGATCCGACGTGCTAATTCCAGGCACCGGCTGGATCAGTGCATCACTCCAGCCCAGCAAGCAGAACAACAGGAGGAAAGTAAGTTGATTGATTATCATTGTATCCGATCACTCCTGGAGAGTCCTTGATAAGGAATCAATTAAGAAACAGAGCTCTGTGTTGAAGATACTGTTGAATGGTGGGAGCGACGAAATGGGGCATCTTATCCTTAATTCTCCTAAATTCTGTCTTCTTGAGGCCTGTGACGGATAGAAAAAGATCATTAAGAAACCATTTCAACGCAATATCAGCACAAAGCTAAGTGTTTGCTAAATTACCTTTGGGTCAATTGCCACAGTCTACAAAGGCACTCGGTAAATTTATGTTAGCTGACTAAAATCGTGTTGGCTAACTAGAAAACAAATCGTTAATATTGACTGATCACAAAGGATTAAGTGACTCAGATTTTAGCACACAGCAGTCTCTCGGTGGTCTCTAATTGATGAACTTCATGAGCCCGAACGTCTCTAAACATTTACTTTCCTCACTTTGCATAGATTTGCGGTTAACCCCCAAAATGCGGCAATAGCCAAAAATCGATAGCAAACGCAAAACGCTGAGGACTTCCACTTCTATAACGCAAACTAGCGTAAAAGAAGCAAAGGCAGCGGCTCACTGAAGCGGTCTCTCCTCCAGGACTAGTTCTGATAGGAAATTTGGAGGATGTATGCATAATTTATTGGCTTTTGGAAGTTAATCCTAATAAATCTTTCTTCCCTCATTTGACGAAAGCCCATTTTCCAGGAGTCTGCAGGAAAAGGCCAAGGAGCCAAGTTAGCCTGACAGGCATTCATTACGGCAAACGTCTCCAGGGGTCTCGTGAGCAAACGAGGAGCAGATTCATAATGTTGTGGCGTTTTTGTTTAACGATCTGAATCAAAGAAAAGAAAAGAAGGGGAGGCTTGGGAAAGGGCAGGAGGGGGGAAGAAAGAAATAAAACACACACAGTGTCAGCAAGGCCATCTCAACGAACAAAGCGAATCCTTTCTTTGTCTAAGAGCAAATTAGGGCTCTGGTTCTATTTGATGTGACTGAAGTTATGCATGTAAATGAACACTGTCTTGTGAATACGAATAAAA
>NW_015548290.1:216231-218731 GCF_001515605.1 Sinocyclocheilus anshuiensis
ACGGTGTCAGCAAGGCCATCTCGGCGAACAAAGTGAATCCTTTCTTTGTCTAAGAGCAAATTAGGGCTCTGGTTCTATTTGATGTGACTGAAGTTATGCATGTAAATGAACACTGTCTTGTGAATACGAATCAAATAATTTACTTAATGAGATATGGATGAAGTTAGGAATTATTCACTAGGCAGCGTTTGAAAGTGTGCAGACTACTGTAATTTGTGGAATCGCTGGCTTCGCTAATGCGAGTAATGAATTTTGTCAGCCCCAGCAGAGGAGGCCTTTTGTGGCCCAATCTTCCATTCAGACATATGTTTCAATGCAGCCCAGGGTTAGCTGGTAGGGCACAACTTTGACATTCAAAAGGTCCTTATGAATTAATCATGATTTTTATTTTCACGAGACCAAGCTGAGTCTTTCACATCCGGTATGAATCACGCATTGAAGGAATCAATTAAGAAACAGAGCTCTGTGTTGAAGATACTGTTGAATGGTGGGAGCGACGAAATGGGGCATCTTATCCTTAATTCTCCTAAATTCTGTCTTCTTGAGGCCTGTGACGGATAGAAAAAGATCATTAAGAAACCATTTCAACGCAATATCAGCACAAAGCTAAGTGTTTGCTAAATTACCTTTGGGTCAATTGCCACAGTCTACAAAGGCACTCGGTAAATTTATGTTAGCTGACTAAAATCGTGTTGGCTAACTAGAAAACAAATCGTTAATATTGACTGATCACAAAGGATTAAGTGACTCAGATTTTAGCACACAGCAGTCTCTCGGTGGTCTCTAATTGATGAACTTCATGAGCCCGAACGTCTCTAAACATTTACTTTCCTCACTTTGCATAGATTTGCGGTTAACCCCCAAAATGCGGCAATAGCCAAAAATCGATAGCAAACGCAAAACGCTGAGGACTTCCACTTCTATAACGCAAACTAGCGTAAAAGAAGCAAAGGCAGCGGCTCACTGAAGCGGTCTCTCCTCCAGGACTAGTTCTGATAGGAAATTTGGAGGATGTATGCATAATTTATTGGCTTTTGGAAGTTAATCCTAATAAATCTTTCTTCCCTCATTTGACGAAAGCCCATTTTCCAGGAGTCTGCAGGAAAAGGCCAAGGAGCCAAGTTAGCCTGACAGGCATTCATTAGGAATTATTCACTAGGCAGCGTTTGAAAGTGTGCAGACTACTGTAATTTGTGGAATCGCTGGCTTCGCTAATGCGAGTAATGAATTTTGTCAGCCCCAGCAGAGGAGGCCTTTTGTGGCCCAATCTTCCATTCAGACATATGTTTCAATGCAGCCCAGGGTTAGCTGGTAGGGCACAACTTTGACATTCAAAAGGTCCTTATGAATTAATCATGATTTTTATTTTCACGAGACCAAGCTGAGTCTTTCACATCCGGTATGAATCACGCATTGGCACGAACTGAGATGGTCTGTGTCTATGTGTGAAAAGTGCCACCCACATTTGATTTTAGAGTGAGGGTCCTACTGATCGTTCAGGGGCATGTAATCAGCAGCTGGCATCAAAAAACCTGCACAAGTCTCTGGCGTGACCTTGACGGACAGATCCAGATAAATCCCCATCTGTCAGTGTCATGGTCCACGACCGACTTGATTGATTTAACGGTTTCTATGACGCGTTTTCAATCCGTGGTCTTAGCTCAAGGGCGAGTGCGGACAAAAGAGTAATAAAAATGAGTTCTGATTCATGCATGTTTATTGCACGCTCTTTCAAAGCCTGATGAAGCAGGTGCTGCCCTCTCAGAGTTTGCTCTTTCATAGCACTGATGGATTTAATGGAGTTCTCAGTGATGTGTCATTAACTATCAGTTTTATCTGAGATGTTTCTCCTAAAATTGCTTAGGAGAAATAAAAAAAGCCACAAATTGCTCACACTAAGTGTATAGAGCTATAAAATTAATGTGAATAGCAGCACAGATAATGTAGCCTATTGCAGACTTAACCTTTTTCTCAGAAGAAAATTAAATCTGAGAAGCATGAGATGGTTATCATTTTATATGTTTATTATTTATATATTTATTTTATGTATTGCATGTATTTTCCTGGAGTCTGCTAAAATGAATCAATCAATGAATGCTGTTTAAGGTTGCTCTTTTTTAGCTCAGGAGATTTAATAGAATTCTTAGTTTCATTTATTTGTCTTGTATGGTTCCCGTAGGATCCCGCAGAAGATATAAATGTCCACAACTGTTCAAATACAGTACAATATAAGAGTAGGAGAGAAAGGGAGAAAAAATTATTGACTATTGTGGAATTTTCTCATTTAAAAATAAATAAATTCTGAGAAGAGACATATTTATGTATGTATGTATGTATTTCCAAAGTTTCCAAAAGTCTGCTAAAATTAATTGTGGCTCAAATCCACAATCCAGTCCTCCAATCCAGTTTCTCAGTTATGCTTCAGATGATTCTCCTTAAATCCCTTAGAAGAAATTAGTAGCCACTAAATAGACAATTATTGAATTCAAAAGGTTAGCTA
>NW_015548290.1:223731-241886 GCF_001515605.1 Sinocyclocheilus anshuiensis
TGATAGATGGACTCATCGATGCAAACTGTCCAAAGCGATCCGAGCTTGATCTAATCAGGGTTCAATGACAGTGGAATGAAGGAGAAAGAGACCATAATAAGTAAATCAACACCAGGAGAGAGGCAAAAGTGAGGTAGGAGTTGGGGGCGGGGTGGACCATGTCCAGGCACTCAGCGGGAACGTCATTACCTGCTCTCTCCTGCGATTCATATCAGTCCATCACCTCACATAAACCGAAAAGATGGAGAAAAGCTGGATTTTTTTAATGCTGCAAAGACCAACTAAAGAGAGCATATATTACCAGAGCATTGGACAGTTAGGAAGAGTTAAAAATCGATACAGATCAACATATCGAACTGGACCAAAGTTTTAGACCCTCCTTGTTTGTCTGTTTTTAACATTTTTAGTGAATTATGAATAAATATGATATAAAAAGCCTAATTTGTTATCAAGTATCTATCTATCTATCTATCTATCTATCTATCTATCTATCTATCTATCTATCTATCTATCTATCTATCTATCTATCTATCTATCTATCTATCTATCTATCTATCTATCTATCTATCTATCTATCTATCTATCTATCTATCTATCTATCTATCTATCTATCTATCTATCTATCTATCTATCTATCTATGTGCACATTAAATTGATAAAAAATGACAAATTATTACAAATTGCTGTTCCTGTGAGCTTTCTATTCAACTACAAAAATATTAAGCAGCCTAACAGTTTTCAACATTGATAATAATAGGAAATGTTTCTTGAGCAGCAAATCTGCATATTAGAATGATTTCTGAAGGATCGTATGACACTGAAGACTGGAGTAATGATGTTAAAAAAAATTGCTTTGCATCACAGGAATAAATAATATTTTTAAATATATTATTATAGAAAACAGATATTTTAAGTTGTAATCATATTTCAAAATATCGCGGTTTTTAACACATTTTTTGATCAATTAAATGCAACATTGTGAGCATATGAGACTGATTGAAAATAATTAAAACACAATATAAATGATACATAAAACATTAAAACACGATTGGCTGTGGTTGATATGTCGTGCAGCAATGTGACACTCAGTTAGGACTGACAAATTACTCGTTGCTGGAAGCCTGGCTAGTACACCGTGTTACAATACTTTTACAAAAGGCACAAAAGCAGGTTTTAAATTTATCTTGAAAAAAAGAAATGTCATGGAGGTTAGTCTCAGAGTAGTGATGGGCTCAATTAACACAATCTGTGTGCTGTAACACACTGCTTTGTTGTAGTGCCAAGTTCTCATCTTCTGTAATTTACACAGAATGTGTGTATGCACTTCTGTTGTTTATGAACATCCACAATCACTGCGATAAAAGGGAAAGACAAACCTTTTGGAAATGTTTTAAAGAGATACTGTGAACACAAGGTTTATTTTCAGCCTGTGGGGAATGATGGGAGACCTGTACAGTTTCGGAGATACTTGTGTCCAAAAAAAAAAAAACTCTTGGTTTCTATATCCAATTCTATTTTAAGGAACTGTTCATTCAAAAATTATACATATATATATATAAAAATAAAAACTACTTCTCAGGCCATCCAAGATGTAGATGAGTTTGTTTCTTCATTAGAACCCTTTTGGTGAAATGTACTATAGCATTACATCATTGCTCACCAATGGATCCCCTCTGCAGTGAATGGGTGCCATCAGAATGAGTCCAAACAGCTGATAAAAACATCACAATAATCAATAAATTAATGTTTTGTGAAGCAAAAAGCTGTGTAATTGTAAGAAATAAATCCATCAAGGAATTTTTAATTAAAAAAAGCGTCCCCTAGTAAAAATAATAATATAAAAGTCCATCCCCTGTTGTTCCCTCACATCAAAATCCACCAACATATTTACTTAGAACTGTTTTTGCTTGTAAACAGTGTGCATATTTCTCTCCTGATTCAGACAATATTTTCACAGGAGAAAGCAGTATTAGACATAAATGATATTGCAATGTAGCAGTTTGTCTACCTTGCAAGTCTGGGGCTTCAAGCTATTGCATGACAAAAACATAGCTAGATTAACCTCAAAACTATTATATATCTGAAATTAGATCCAGATCTCAGAGCTTTAACAGACTCTCTTTTCCCTCTTCCAGTTCATCTCTGCTGATGGCCAAGCGTGGGAAGTTAAGTCTGTAGACAAGTTCAGTCACGGTGTGTAATGTCTCCAGTTGGGGGTAGTATTGGGCCAAAGTTATTTTTGAAAAAGCTCCTTATTCATTCTCTCTGACTAATAGCACATTATTAGGCCTTATCAACAATAAATAAATAAACAATTAAAAACAGAGCTACCATGTGGCCAGCACAGTCATACAGATGTGCATGAGGAATCGAGACCACAGGAATTTCATGACCATGACTGATGATGTAGGGGAACGCTAATGCAGAGTTCACATAAAAAATATAAACAGTTTCACAAACAGATACTTACTCTTATTACTATTTTTTTTCCAATTACATTTTCTCTACCTTTCTGCTGGACACTGCAGGGGAACCATTAACTTCCCCCCACATAAACACACATATATTTTCCTAAACAAACAGAAATGTCAGAGTTGGTTTGAGTCATCAGGCTGGTAAACACTGCAGACTGGATCCCGCAGTGCTTTCAGCTGTTTTATATGCCCTTATTTATTTATTTATGATTTTTTTTTTTTTCTGAAGTGGCCAACCGCAGATAAGCATTATTGATCACGGCCACAAGACAGTGATGTGATTTGAGTGAAACTGATACATAGTGATGTCAAAGACACCGCAGTGATCCTTCACAACCATCAAAAAGAGCAAAAGGGCATTCACAGTATAGTTTTCTTAGGATCTGGATGCCAGTCGCTCTCTGATGAATAAAGACAGTCGATATGAGTTGCATGAAGTTTGTACACTTCTGTAGGCAGTCGGTCCTTGTAACTCATTTTCAAAGACTTTGAAAGGCAGCTTCTTTCATATTTTCCTTTTTTTTATATTTATGTGGCGAAGGACAGTATCCTATCCATCACTAGTGAGTTTTTCGATCTCCAGCTTGGGCTTCTAATTTTCCATCTATCATTTTTTATATGAATTATCTGTATATACCTTTACAGATGTGCAGTGTATTGTTCCTGACAATCCTCTCTTTATTTTTCTCTTGCATGTGTTCTTTTGATTTGCTCATCTGGGATGGACTCCGGATCGGCACATTACTGTGGATCATCTGGAATAAAGTGTGAGAGACAAGCACAACATTTTACACAAAGTATAATTTAATGATCATTTTATGACATTCGGTTTTTATTATTGGTTCATGTATATGTAAGGATGAAACACTGCACTAAAGAACTTTGACTGTGGTTCCTGCATCGCTCAGCTATGCTGCTATTGAATACAGTGTCACAGCAAAATAAATTATGTTTTAGCTGAGTTGTGCTTGCAGTCTGAATTGGATGTAATGGAAGAGAAACACTGGGAGCCGCAGAATGATACAAATACAATAAATAGGCAACACATCTTTCTATTGAGTTGTCCTCACTGGTTGCACGCAACAACAAATATTTAGTACGACCAGTATAGTCAGATTTTTGTAGAAGAGACTTTTATGAACTGGCTCTTTGTAATGAAATGGACCAAAAGATTCATGAATCTGACTCGTGAGTTGTCAGTTCGAATCACTTAAAGACTTTGACAAATCATTTGAAGCAGTTACTTGAAATAAGAATCATTTGATACAGTTACTTAAAATCTGATTCACTTTGATTCAGTGTTTTACTTATTAATAAAATTAAAAAAAAGTTATTTCATTGAAATAAAGCTGAAATAAAATATTGGCTAAATATTAGATGTAAACTAAAACTGAAATAAAAAGTGAAATAGAAATAATTAATAAAAAATATAGAAACAAAAGCACAACAAAATCATTACAATTCAAATAAAAATATAACCAAAAGCTATGAATATGAAATATGAATAAATACTGTATTAGTTTATAAACAATACTTAAATAATACTGATTTATTAGAATAATACATAACATTTTATTTGCATGGCACCTTTCAGACATAAAATTCAGCTTAGATATAAAATGCAAAAAGTGCATCATAGGTCAGATTATAAACAACATTTAAAAAATAAAAAAATAAGAAACAGTGGGGAGGGGGGACAAAAACAAGAGCAAACAATAAAAGTGAAAAAATATATATAATAAAATAAAAAAATAATAAAAAAATAATAATAATAATACTTGTAAATAAATAAATACAGTTTATTTTACCTTAAATTCCTTATTATTCCCAGAGTTAGCCTTAACACAGTATAAGTGGCCAGTCATGAGCCATTATCATTCACATCAGCCTCCTTGGTTGATTTTTATTGTCAGTGTCAAAATGAGCCACTAGACTTTTTTTGGCCTTTTCTCCTCTTTCATTTCGCAGACAGGAAATGATAGGTAGCAGGATTAAGACACATTGAAAGCCGAGCAGCACAGCTCATTGTGTCGGGATGTGTGCGTTAACCACTAGGCCATTTTGAAAATTGGTTTATAAATCAGCATACTTTAGGTGAATTAGTGAATCTACGGTTGGCTCTTTAACCTTTGGTTAGCTCAGCTTGTGTGGATTAATAGAGAGGATTGCCTCCATGTGAGTAAACCAACCCAGATGCTGAGATAATCCTGGAAAGACATGGTTGGCATGGCGATAGACCCTGAAGCACAGCCACTGTCTTTGTTGGCTACTGGGAGATTTCTGGTGCGTCGTTACCAGATGCTTCCGTTGCTGTCAAGTGCTCCAGGGGGTTTCTGGGATTGAAAATGAGTTCTGAATGTCTCAGGCTTAAAATAAGATGTGCTAAAACTACCTAAGGTGTTTTTTGAGATATGATAGTATGTATATATGTATGTATGCACATATAGGCCTATATAGGCCCTATAAGACAAATACACTAGCATTGGAAAGTTTGGGGTCGGTAAAATTTTATTTTATTTTTACTCAGCAAGGACACATTAAATTAATCTAAAGTGACAGCCTAACTTTCTATTCATCAAAGAATCATGAAAAATATATATATATATATATATATATATTGGTTAGCATAAGAGACTTCTTTAAAAAGAAAGATTACCAAATCAAAACTTTTAAGCATAGATAAACTTAAGTTTTTCATGTGCTATTAAGGTTGAAGTTGTTAGAAGACGTGTGAGTTGTGACAGATGTTTTCTTTAGATGATTTGTATGTCCCTCAATGGAATCAGTTGCGTCACTAGCATCAGAGTCAGACAATCAATCTTACAGTGTGATTTAAACCATATGGCACAGATGTCCATGCACAAAAAAATAAATATATATTTTTTCAACTGAGTTTACCAAACCCGCATGCTCAAGTGATGTTTCTCTTATTAGACTGTCCTTGTTAAAACATCACCAGAGACATTTTTTGGTTTACAGCACATCACTACAGCGATGTGACATCAGGCTATCAGTTATAGGGAGAGAATCAGGTCCTCTCATGGAGATTATGCTGACTAATGGCTGCTCTCCTCAAGTTTTGCAGGAGAAAACATTAGGACAAGCACTGCTGGAATAATGAATGGCGCTGGTGTCGCTGCATGTTTCTCGGAGCTCCTCACCTGTCATCTCCAGCACCGTCAGCCGCAGTGAGGCGTGTTTCATTTCAACCATCCTTCAGCTGTCAATTCATATTCGCATGAGGACAATGACTGAAAGGGGCCGCCACACACCTACCTCAACTGTGAATTAGACCTGACTGCGTAATTAGTCAGGCCAGCACTGATAGGCTTATTTGCAGAGATCAAACACATCTGAAGGGAAGATGGCAGAGTGGACAGAAAAAAGGCTTTTTAGTCTTTTAAAAGCTTTTCAACCTAGCAATTACTAAGAAAAAAAAAAAAGAAATCACAAGAATAATTATATATTTATTGACTTATTTGACACTACTGAGCTACTGGGCCTGACAAGAAAAATGCTCTTAGAAAAATTATCGTGGTTCAGTGATGGAAACACTTTGAAAAATGCCATGGTATTGTTTGATTGAAACGCTAATATAGTATAAGATTGTAAGGTATTACAAAGAATATAATCACATCTACACTGGAAAAAAACATCTTTCTCAGAAATTGCTTGTGCATTTCACAATTAATTACAAAGAAACGACAAGTGACGTGTTAAATCAAATGTGACATTTTGAAGTAGCAAAACTGAAATTGTACATTTTCCTGTACAATGCACTCCAATAACCTTTGTTTTATTTATTAACTGGAAAAATAATTTTTTAACAATGTCCCTAAATATATTACTTTGATACCATTTCATGCAGGACTGTGCAGAACAGAGGTTTGTTTTTGTATACTGGTATGAGGTAAACTGTTGTGATTATCTGTAAGAAAAATGTTCATACATATTGTCATCGTGAACACTGGGCTGTGGATAGCAACACTCACCATTATAGCCACAAATCAACAATCCTGATAACAGCTGTTGTCTCAGAACTGTCATTATTATAAAAGGCTCCTCATCAGAGTTTCCACACTGTGCAGAAAAAAGACAAAGTGAGGTAAAGACAGGAGGAACATATTGTCGGCAGTATTTTTAAATTTTCACTGTGGATCGAGACTGTGTTCCTAGCACACCACATTTGTTACAGTTATAGCTGACTGGAAAAAACAAATCTATTTTCATTGAGTCTGTCAACCACTATTAGTCTGCTGTGATGGAGCGTATCAACGACAGTATAACCAGCCTCAGGAAAATGACATGGCTTTATGGTGACATGTGTCTCATGGAAATTGTCATGTGGGACATTTTGGAAGTAGCTTGTCTAGAATGTTCTCTTCAGGGCATGAGAAAATAATGATTGATAATTCATAACACATCTATTGCATCAACATGTCTTTTGCTTTGGGAGGAAAGTGTAGTCTTGAGTGGTCAAACTTTTGATTGTACGTTACTTCCGTAAACCCTGTTGAGTTTCTTTTTTTAAACATAGGCTACCTGCCATAAGAAAACTTACAAACATTAGCTTCCAATTTACACACCATCGAGGAGAAAATAAAGAGAATGCTGAAGTAATGAGATCTGATTGGATGGGTTCCAGTCATCTACTCAGCTTCAATTAACTACCAATTTACTTTAATTTTGACCAGAGTGTAGATTATTTGTCATTACGGTGCATAATGTTAGCCTTGATGCATTTCCAAATGGCCCCTAAACTCAGTATGAGTGTTATCTCATTTAAAGGTTGCGTAAACTGTAAAGCAACAGTTAACCATGTCTTTTGGACAATTTTTGGCTTTTAAAGCATGCTGGACTTATAAAGATCTCTGTTAAAGCTCTCATGATTTCTCAGTAATCTTTATGGGTTAGTGCTTCATTTACTAGCCTTCTGGCATTGAAAATTCTTCTATGACAAAGGATTTGGCTTATGATTATTAATGAGCCGAGTGACTGGGCAATCTAGGTTAACTTTCTAAACGTGTGCCTCAGATGTTTACAATATTAGATTGCTTATCATAGTACATACTTCAAAAATAGATCCCCTCACAGTCGCAGAGAACGAGAGTGAGGGAAAAAAATGACAAGAGAATAAGCCTCAAGACAAAATGGCATCATCTGCAATGAGCTGAAACAGCACCATTAGTGTTCATAAAGAGAACCGGAAAGGATTGCTGAAGATTAGGCTAGCAGATACTGAAAAACCTCTGCTTGCTGACATAATGGGGACTAGTAAGGATTTTTACAGCTTTACATACTGCAGGACACGATCATGTTAAGTATGAGTATTCATGGCCTCTGACAGCTAGTGAAGTTTAAGTCCCATCAGTATTCCAGTAGAGCATGATGGGAAGGTCATTACTGAATGCAGATAAATGTTACAAGAGATAAAGCACTGACCTCAGATCAGATTTGGAGACTGAAGAAAGGTCAAATTTACATTTTAGTCTCTTTCTCTCCTTTCTCTCTCTCTTTCCGAGCCCTCTAAAATAGGAAGCAATCAGAGGATTGCATTGGAAAATAATTGACACATATGGCAAGGTTATGACTGATGGTCGTATGTTTATTGTATCCTTTGATTAAGTAAGAGCCAAAGATCATGCCTATAGATGCATCACAAACACACCCACTACCCATAGGACAGTTTCATAAGGGAAATGTCATTGTAGTGACTTTTATCCTGCAACACAGAAACACTGCCCTCATGACATTCTCACCTCAGTTTAGAGAATTACGTCAAAGTCTCTTGGAATCTGTGTTATCACATGTTTGAAAATGGTTTGAACTGCAGTATGTGTTAGAGTTAGGCTACTAACACAAGTATTATTAAATTATGCTAATATATTTTTGAGCCTGCACGCTTAACCACTTCACAAAGTAATAATTTAATTCAAAAACACCATTCTATCTTCATAAATGTAGACCTTATGACTCACATTTTTTTAAGTTGTACAAATGTAGTTATATGACATTTATGTAAAATCAAATGCTTGCATTTTATGAATGAAAAGGAGTTCATTTAATTGATTTTATTGTATTTAATCGATGACATCAGTTCAATATTGAATACATATTAGTATATTAGTATTAATATGTCCATTGTCATTATATCTGTTTACGACATTCAAGTAATTTGACATTATAATGGTTTCATTCTGTGTTTTCTGGTGTCATATTCAGCTGGTTTTGAAAGAGTGTCTTACTTTACTTAAACCTAAATTTGTTAAAATTAATGAAAAACGAGTCATCATTCAATAATTAACATTTCCATTTTGTTTACAATGGTCAGCTGTTGCTTAAAAAGGACAAACACGCCATAAAATTAATAAAAAAATAACAGTATATTGTAACTATAAAATGTGATATGTATACAGGTATGTATGCGCCAATTACATCTTTTACATTGTTAAAAAATGGTTTAGGAAAGACTCAATACTTTGACAATATTTGTCATTTTTGGAACATCCTTGAAAAAGAAAGATAAACAGAAGCCAGAGAATTCAATTCAAGTTTGCTTTTTTCTTTTTTTTCTTTTTTTTTTGGGGGGGGGTGTAGCACCAATGTCTTTGGGCATTTAACTTATTAGACATTCTAACAGTTTCATTGTCTGCTATATTAATTCTGGTGACAAATTCAGCTCCTTTTAAATTATTTAACTTGTTATTCAAACGTATATGAAAATTCTGTCATAATTTAATCATTGCTTAATCTTTGATATTCTTATTTTGTTTGGGGACAGTTGAGGATTAAAAATGACAACACATACTGACATCATAAAATGACTAACATACCTATATAATAGTATTATAATAGTTGCTAGAATTATTGTGATTTTTATCTGCTATTATTTATATTGTTGAGAACTGGTTTAGGGAGGTCTTGGAATATAGTACACAATTATGATTGTAGGGTTGTCATTTTGGGAGCATTAAATGCACTGAAAAATGCAGCTTGAATATAGAAAAGATCAACTCAAAACGCAAAAAAACATACAGGTTTTGAACAACATGAATGTGAATAAATGATGACAGATTTTTCCTACGAAACGGCAGTAGAGCAACATTTAACTATGGCGCCGCAGTGGCGCAATGGTGGTTCAGGAGAAAAATCACTGAAGTTGTGTTTCTTTATGAGATTGAATTGCCTTCTCTCTCCCTCTCTCTCACACACATCCTTAGTTAAACACACAACAGTGAGGTGTGTGGAGTCCTTTGATTAGAAAATGCTTCATTTCCAGACTGAGGGTTTTTCCTCCTTTATTACTGCCTGTAACCTTCACTGGGACTCTTTGATCAGATTATTTCCCTTGTTGCTGCTTATGATGAAAATACTACTTCGCAATCTGTGTAGCACTGATGGAAGAGAGGAAGAAGAAAGGGAGGTGGGAGGGAAGCTGTAAGTGAATGTTGACATCCAATCCGCATGTCTGCATTAGTGGATGTAGAGTTTCTGTACGTACAGGAAGGAAGAGGATTAGGTTATCTCGTTTTCCCATTGTGACCCACAATGTCATGACTGAACATATGAGATGTTGATCATCAAGCTGATTGATCCTTGACAGAAATGGTATAGGATATCCAAGCTAGATAACAGCATCAATCGCAGTCCATGCGTTGAAATAAATGAATTATTCATTTTTGATTCCTTATCTGATGTACTCGAAACCACAAAGTTGAGTGAATCCCAACAGAGCCTTACGTCATAAGTGCAATAAAGCATGGAAGTGCAGGATTTAGAGTCCCCCTTCACAGAGAAACACTGAACCCCTAAATAAAAGATGCAGTGAAAACAATTAGCAGCTTTGTGTTCTGAGGTAGATCGCTTATCGTGTATTGATATCTGTGGTCTGCTAAAAGGGAAAGCTGAGGTAATTCAGTCAACCCCAGTTGTGTGTATGTGTTGAAAGGTAGAAACTGTGTATTTTTAGAAGTCTGCGCTTGTGTTGTTGGTAGTTTGGTCTTTAAATTCAGCTGTTATGAGCTCGGGAATTTTTTGAAGGCAAATTTAGTTTTTATTGGAAGTTTTCTTGATATTTGGCTCCATAAACGGTTCTTAAACATCTACATTTTTATATGTTATGTTGTCTTTGCTGCAGTATCTTTCCAAGCAGGACAGTTAGGGGCCGTTTACACAGAATGTGTTTTTGCATTAAAAAAAATAGGAGTTGTGGGCATCGGAATAGGGGAAAAATGCAAGGTTTCGGATGCGTTTGATAAAAGTTGAACTTATTTTAGCTTCCACTGCATTTTTAGAATGCAATCTGTGTGAAGCAGCCCTTGGTTTATTCTGAATTGCGAACGCATGGATCTTGTGGATTTGTTCTTTTTTAATGAATCGAGTAAGTAACAAAATAATTACGTTTTATATATATTTATGGCTTGTGAGATGAAGATATTTTTATATGACTGGTGGCTGACACTAATAAAAAAAAAAATATAAAAGAATCAAACAATTAATTTACAGTAGTCAAACTGAACTACTTCTTCCTCTTCTTCTACAACTTCTGCTTCTTCAGACAGTTCCTTTGATGTGCCTGGCAAGAATCAGAGTTTCTTTGCATTTCAAGAGCAAAACAAGCATACATGTACTTGTAACGGAAGAGGACTGACGCAACAGGTTAGTATTTATAAAACAGTTTTATTTGGTCACAGAGAGTACGGGTGTAGGGTCCAGATGATGTGATGGTGAGTGAATAGTTCGTAGACCAGTTCAAAGGATATGACGAGTGGAGTAATCAGAGTCTTTGGCTTTACAGGAGCTGGAATGCACACAGGAGGAGCACACACCTCAGCGATCCGGGAACTAGGAGGAACAGGAGACACTTGGAGACGAGGAGACACTAGGAGGAACACAGGAGGTAAGTAATGCAGGAAGTATTCAAATGGCAGTAGTAGCAAAGTCATTGAGTCCTCTACATGTATACGAGACCGGACAGTGAGGGTGTCTGAGGTGTGTGCTTTTATGCAGGCTGGTTGATGAGGTGCTAGATTGGTCACAGGTGCAGGTGCTCAGAATTCAGGTGAGAGGGATCGTTGTGATTGGGTGGTGGTGGAGCCTGGCCGATCTGTTACAGTACTGTGCTGAGCAGCTGCATAAAATGCATTTTAAATAATACTTCAAAAAGATGTAAAAACTACAGTATTTTGAGCTTAGCTATACTGTCATGCTGCTCATAAATAGATCTTATTATGTCTTAGCATGAATACATTTGGGCGCCACATGGATTACAGTGGTTCAATCCAAACGAATTAATCACTTAATTAATATTTTTTCATAATGTTGGACAGACTGAATCATGTTAATGAAAACACGAACCCTCCCACAAATTATTAAAACCTTCACTGAGCAGAACAACAGTGGTGTATGGTAAAATATTGCATAGCCTTTTTTTTTTAAGATGATTTTTTTTAGAGTGAAATAGCAGGCATACAATATCCCTGTCTCTCTGTGACAGCCTTATACAATCTAAAATAGTTAGAATAACAGCTCATGCTTGTTTAAAAAGTAAGAAAGCTAACTGAAGTCACTTAGAGCACCTTTAAATCAGTTACTTGGAAACTCTGCAACAGCTAGAGTAATGGTCTCTGCATTTCTGAACGCTTTCTTTGAACTGAGCCTCTCTATATGAGTACAGTTATGAAATAATAAATGTTCAATTTGCTCGTTAAATGCAATAAAATTCAAATTCTTAGTGTTCTTGCTGTACTTCCTCCTTCACCTCCAAGAGCTTGCATTTGGTTTACATCAAATCCTTTCCATGCTTAATCATGTTTCCTATATCTTCACTTTAAACAAAAATACAAAGTGCTGTGAGCAGGTAATAACTTCCCAGGCACAATGAAGGCCAAATACAGAGAGAAGAATATGAATGGATAATTTACCTGCTGTTATAACTTCACAATTGCAATATTTCGAGAACAGACAAAGTGATAATTTACCTTCCAGACTGCTGCAGTGTTTTATAATGCAAGCGCCCATTCTTTCATGACCCATTGTAAAAGCTAGTATCCACTGCAGAGCTACAAAAATACGGGGAAGAATACATTTTGAGCTTTACGTAGAATAATAGCGAATATGGATTCGCTAAATTCAATAATCACATTCAAACACACATTTCCTGGACCCTTGAAAGGCTTTCCAAATGAAGGCTATTATGACTATTTCAAAGTTATTCTGTGAATGCCATTGTGGTTTGCTTTGTATCAACAACCTGAGTTTTTTTAAATTCTAAAATTACATTATTTCTCCACCCTAGAGGAATAGTGGAAGAACAATGTGTTCCCGCAGATGTTTCATTATCAGCATCTAGTCATTGTTTTTATTATTACTTGTGCAAATGTATAGGCCTACTCATTCAAAAACATTTTCATGTATTTACTGAGAAATTAAATTCTGAAATGAAAGATCCCTTTAAGTACTAAAGGAACATAAGTAGTATCATGTACGTTTATGAATATCAGCCTATATTTAATTGTATTTATTTTACTTAAAATATCTTGGATTTAATCAGTTTGTGTGTTCCCTGGGATCAAACCCATGACCTTGGTGTTGCCAGCGCCATGCTCACAAGATCTCCTTGCATTCTTTGTATTCTTGATGAAAATAATTGCCTATGTTCCTATTCTTTTGTTAATAATCACATGACCTTATAATGGGTATTTTAGTTTAATGCAATCTGGATAACATATGATAGAACTAAAAAAAAACATACACAGTACAGTTATTAACATTTATTCCAATGGACATTTTGTAATTATACAACAGGATTATTGAAGATATGATGGTTTGGAGCACATCATGTACCATTTCAGATTAATTTGTGCACTCTTTTTTTTTTTTTTTTATCGTCCATGCATACAGTAAAGATACACCTGAAACATTTTGCATATTGTATAATCAATAGATCTCTGGTTTGTTGCAGAGGCGCTGAACATGCAAGGACCTGGTAGAGATTTACTTTGCCTATTATGTTTGACTTTATCTGAAATGAGTAGTTGTAGGACATCCTTATTAACCAGTCCTGCACTGGTTTTGGCAGACATCCATGACTGACTTTGGCTGTATGCCTCGCTTGGCAGGATTATTAATCATAATTAACTTAACGGTAAGGTGTACAGGTCTTCCAGTGCCCTAATGATAATTAAATGAGATCGAGGTCTGTGAGAGAATATACGTTAGTAATGAGGTGGCCTTTCCTGAACGACAACGTTAGTGTATCATTAGTACACTTCTCTAGGTGTGTCATCATTTTCAAAATGTGTATTGTTTTGTGTCTCAAATGATGCCAACACATTGCAAGCAATTCATGCCACTGTAAAAATTTACCTCAGCTATGCAATGTATTTTCAAGAGTAAATAACTGCATAATATTGATTTTATTAGCATTGTAATTTCCAGTGCTTTTTAGCGAGCAGCTATTGTCTGGAGTTATAAGCGGGCAGATATTACCTCAGAGAAAGAGGGACCTGCAAATCAAAGAATATCAGGTTCATATCCAGCGCTCGACACGCACACGCACACCCACACACCCATGAAGTATGACACTGTTGCTATGGGACATAAACTGCCCACTCGGGGACTAAACTAGGCATATCGAGTTCTAGAGGTCCTTGTTAGCATAGCCTGAAAGCATACCACAATATCACATTCCACAAAAGAGTCAAGACCCACACATTACATTTAGATTCTATTACACCAGCGAGGCCTCTGGTTTAGCATGTGTCACTACATTACTTCAGAACAATAAGAAAACTACTTAACCAGACCGCAAAGAATTGTCCCTGCAGCTATTTGCAATAATATAATGTTATGCTTTAGTAGTGTCTGTCTATCTGTCTATTCATCGATCTATTTGTCTGTCTGTGTCTGTTTGTCTGTGATGAAATGCATACTTCTATTCAGCAACAACACATTAAGTTGATCAAAAGTGATGATAAACACTTTTACATTGTTACAAAAGATTTCTATTTCAAATAAATGCTGTTATTTGGAACTTTTTATTCATCAAAACATCCTGAAAAAAAAGCAAAAAACAAATGTATTATGGTTTCCACAAATAAGAAGAAATCTTTCTTGAGCACCAAATTGGTGAATAAGAATGATTTCTGAAGGATCATGCGACACTGAAGACTGAAGTAATGCTGAAAATGTAGCTTTGCATCACAGGAATAAATAAATTTTTCAATATTATTGTAATAATAATATTTTGGTAACACTTTACTTAAAGCCTTTATGTATAATGTATTGCAAAGGGTTATTAAATGGTATAATGCATTATAATTACTCATAATGTGCATTGTAATACATTATATCTTGTAAATATTTATGACCTATTTTATTTATGAGATTGTACAATGCATTATAAGGTGAATTACAAGGGATAATTAATATGTTAAAACTACTTTTATAATTCATTATGCATAAAGGCTTAAGTAAATTGCTTAAGCTTAAGTAAATTGCTACTATTACTTTTTTTATTTATATCAAATAAATATATGTTTAATGAGAGAATTGTTATAAAAACATTTAAAAATCTTATTGAATCCAAACTTTTGAATGGTACCATGGTTTAAGACGTACACGTTTTAAAGTAATGTCTAAAAATTAAAAAAAAAATTAAAAAAAATAAATTGCTAGTCAAGCAAATAATTTCAGTAGGCTATATGTTGAGAAAACTCAAAAATAAGTGAATAGACAAAAAGTGTTTTTAAAGGTCAATATATGCAATGTAAGCCTATCACTGGCCTATATTTTAAGGATTCAGGTTTGACAATCTGTCCTATTTTATCATGAGTTTCAGGGGACGTTGTCAAACAGTTCAATTTAAATACGATAATTATTATAATCAGTTGTTTTAGGTTGCATTGTGACAACATGCCCCACTATTGGATAAAATGAAAGGTCAATGTGATCTTGGGCTGTCAAACTTTCAGTGGTTGGTTGAAAAAAAATAAAAAAATTGGCTGTGAGTTTTTCTGGTGGTAATGTGCTATTGAGGCAATCACACCTGTGTCTTTAGAGCGGTGCTCAATCAAAGCTGCTGAATGGCATCCCAGATGATTGCTGAATGGCATCCCAGATAGCTCAGCGAATTGTCCTCCATTATTGTGCCAGTAATGGCTTCATGCGTAGTATCTTATTTTAAACCCAATTTCTCTCTGGAAAAAAAGGAACACACACAACATAAAATGTAATGCAACATAAAAAAGAAAGACAAAAATAGGAATAATAATTCTCAGTATCTCAATATTCTTTGGGTGCAGTTCTGTAGTCTTATGTGTCTATAGCTCATTTGTCATCAGCCCTTCATTTCCGTCCCACCTGTGCTGATCTTTTTCATTTTGTGTTTGACATTACGCTCAGTTTCAGAAATCTTCTAGTGTGTGTGTGCCAGTGTCTGTCTTCTGAGAGTGAAGCAGCACTTTCTGACATCCGTTTCCTGCTGCTGCCTCTCCTGACCTCCATAAACTTCACCATGAGATTATTAGTACAATTTGCCACCATTAGCAGCAGTTATATTAAATAATAGGTCTGTGTTCCATCTTTAAATCAAAGCTAATTACACCCAGGAAAGAGGACCCAGTGCCAGAGGACAGGTTGTCCTCATCCTTGAACAGGCACTGCCTTATTGGCCCCAATCAGAGCATAAAACACAGAGCGGCTCCGGTAATGCTACAGTAAGCTGGCCCCCATCACACATCCGTTACCCCATAAAGGCAGATTTGATAAAGAAAACATGCTCTGGCTGAACCTGAGTAGATTAGGACCACAAAAAGAGCTTTAAAATATATCTTCACATTGCTATTATGGGGGTCTAAGCACAATGACCTCTTTAGCCTATCAGCTCATACAATTGTTATTCATTTTTAAATCAATAATTGTTCTTTTTTGACAGGAATTTGTTAGTAACTCATGCACAATAATCAAATGTATTGCATGAAATCATGAAGGATCCTATTTTATAGTGCTACCTTCTGTATAAATTGCATACAATTTGATTTTCCAGAGTCAGACCTTAAAGGGACAGTTGGTCCAAAAATTTAAATTCTGTCTGTATTTACGCCCCCTCATGTTGTTTTAAACCCATATGACTTTCTTTATTCAGTGGAACACAAAAGAAAATATTTTACGGGTTTGGAATTACATGAGGTTGAGTAAATAATGACTGTTTTTCATTTTTTGGTGAACTATCCCTTTAAATAGACCCAGAAATCAGCCAGTGTTAACCTTATATAATGGCTGGATTGGTTTATGTATTTATTTGTGCAACATTTGAAGTAAATTATACTAAGAGTCCCATTGTTAGAGCCTTTTTTAGATTTATCATTGATATACAGGGCTCTACAGTGCGACCATTTCAGTCGCATTTGCATCGTTGAGTAATGTATCCTCTCATTATAACAAACAAAGTGTCAACAGAGTGTAAATAAGAGATTCATGTGCAGTGTAAGGAGCTTCGTTGATTATAATGGAGTTTTGTGAGATTGCGATGAACTAAGATGAGTGACAGCTTTTAATGATTATTAAGGGAGTTTGCAAATGTGATATTGATTTAATACAACAGTTCATTAAACAAGAAGTGACTATTAAGTGACTTATATTGTCCGACAACAACACAATTGCCTTATTTTGCTCTATTTCATCAATGAAAATAGTTTCAAAAAAAGTAACAGCTGAGCCGCTGCGCATCTCCATTCAAACACAGCGGTGTTTCGTTTACGAATGAACTGCATTTTTAAACGAATCTAGTGAGTCAATGATTCAATTACCAATTCATAAAGACAGTCACGTACTTCCTGAATGAATCAGCCGTTCGAACTAATCAATTGAATGAATGATTCAGTGATAAAATTAGTGACTTGCCGCCACCTGCTGGCAGTTTAAGTTTAATTTTTAAAGTATATTTTCTGTTATTTAAATCATTTAATATTTCTATATTATAAAACATTAACCTCAACATGAATTTATGAATTTAATTGCACTCATGCAACCTCTGAGCCTCATTAAACGTCTGAAAATACACCTACAAGCCACATGTGTGTTCTTCTGTGCCATCTCTGTAGTGCACATTTATTTCTTAAATACTGATTTCACTTGATTGGTAACTTATTCTTATTATACTTCTTATTCTACTTGTTTTTATTCTGTTGTTTTAATTAGAAATGTTAGAAAGCTTATAAATATGTTTTTTTTTTATTTGACAAAATATGACATACTTTTAATAAAGTTAGAAAAATGCCATTACAAAGGTAAAAACAAAATTCCCTGTAAATCACTTTAAGGAGTCAAATATCACCTCGTAATGGGAAGGTTAATTTTTTATCAGAATTTTTGATTACTGATTAGAAGGTGCTTCTAAATTTTTGACCGTGCTCCTAAATTTTTTTAATTAGGAGCACAAGCGCTCCTAAAAAGAAAAGTAAGCGTAGAGCCCTGATATATAAACATCGACTGGCCAAGCCTTACTAATATTATTAAGTGTCACAGAAAGATTTGCCAAATTTCCTGAACATTACTTGTTCAGTTCAGAAATTAGCCTATCGTTTTAGTAAAATAAGCTCTGCTGCCTTTTTCATTGACATCAGGTCTCTCTCTCTCTCTCTCTCTCTCTCTCTCTCTCTCTCTCTCTCTGTGTTTCTT
>NW_015548290.1:242097-256047 GCF_001515605.1 Sinocyclocheilus anshuiensis
TCTCTCTCTCTCTCTCTCTCTCTCTCTCTCTCTCTCTCTCTATAAGCCTGTGATTCTACTATGTGGCTATGAAGAATGATTGGAAAAAGCTTAAAGAAGCCAAAATAAGTGGAAAAAACTTTTTTAGCATTTGAGCTGAATTTTATTACAATATTTCAACTGATGCAACATATATTAATTTGTCAAGTGAATAGCGATTTTACTTCTTTTTAATCTTTTTTAAATGGTTTAATTTCACTTGTTGTGTTAGTCTTTTTCAGTGCATCACTGACTGCAGAGAGCAGCTGCAGTTATGAAATGAAAATGAGCGGAAAGCGATGAGGAGAGTGTGTGATTTATTGTGGCGATAGTGACCATTTGATTACACTTCCCTTCAAAGATGAGAGCGAGTTACAGCCCAAGCTGCACAATTACAAGCTAATAGCGTCCAGCAATCATTACTCATACTTTCAAGCCAGCCACGGGAACACTGAATATTCCTGAATATATGAAGGCACTAGAATATTTGTGCCTTCCATACATATTGGAAAAATCTAATGCCAGACCGCAAAGGATCATTGACACTCTGAATATGGCAGTATGACTTACATCTGCAGTTTAAAACATGCTTTTGCTGTTGATGTTGCTAAACAACATACGATAAACAGGCTTTTTATTTTTTTATTTTTTTGCATGCATGCACGTGCTGTGTGGTCATAGTTAAGTGCATTAATTCTTAATGAAATAACTTTTACATAAATAGCCCCAAGGTCAAGTGCGAGGGCTTGTCGGTTTATTACAGTTGTTGATATTGGATGAAATCAAGGTGTAAGTGCGGTCATTAGACACTCTTAATGGTTTTAATTGGCCAGACAAAAGAGTATGGTAATTTAGTAGGTCAAGTGCTTTGCTGGTTTAAAAAAAAGGTACTTGACTTAGTGGAGGAAAAAAAAAAAGTTGCTCATTCACAATGCAAGGCAAAAGAGAAATCTGAAAGCTTGTAATGAAGATACAATGACATCTACTGTACTAATAATAGTATACATACTGTAATTAGTTTCAGTAATTCAGTACCAATACCAGTAAAATGCCACAGTTCTCTATCTCAATTTTCGTTATTTCGTGTTTTGTTTTGTTTAACTATTTTTTAGATAAAAAAATATTAAAATTGGTTAATTAGTAGGGGTGGGAATCACCAGAGGCCTCACAATACCATATTATCACGATACTTGTGTCACGATACAATATTAGTGCAATTTTAAATATATTGCGATATTCTGCGATATATTGTAATTTATTACCTTTTTCCAAATTCAAATTATGTCCCCAAAGGAAAACTTTGGCAGCATCTGTTTTAACTACAAAGAAACATTTCTCAGTTTGTTTATCTCACTTCAATTGTATTGCTGCAGTGCAAAATGGGATTGTCAAGCAGAGAAACTGACCAACACTTTCATGAAAACCTGTCATAATTGTTGTATGCACCTGGAAAACTCAATTATTTGTATTACAGTCTAGTCTAGTCAACCTTAATTAAATGTAAACAGGTATGCACTGCTGTGCTACTACAGGTATTGTGAACAATGCTACTTGAACTTGTACAGAACAGTTGTGCAGACCCTTCAGCAATTGGGGCATTTGAAAGTAAATTACTGTTAAATTTTAAATAAATAAAACATAGTCTTACATCCGATTTAAACGTGGATGGGGCTTTCCTGATAACTTTCTGCAATCTTTATTTTACTAACTTACTGCATGCAGAAGGTGACCCAGCTGACCTCACCAGAAAAAAAAACTCAACACCACCATCTAGTGGGCTGTAAAGAAATTGATTTTATTATTCTACCAAATAGTATAATAAAAGATCGATACTTGGCGTCCGTGTATCGATACAGTATTGCAGCGGAAAATATCGCGATACTATGCTGTATTGATTTTTTCCCTCACCCCTATTAATTAGTAGTGCTATTAATAATTAAAAGTAAATAATATGGTAAAACATTAACATGTAACCTTCAAATATTAAGTTGTGTAAACATTATTATTTTAATAATTTAATTTGATCTTTTTATGCAATAAATGCATCACAGGTGAACAGAACAAGTGCCAACATTGCAATTTCAGATTATGTGCCGCATTTTAATACAGTTGTAAATCCCAAAACTTTGTAGTGTGCACTTATCACCATGAAACTTGTATTAATATTGATCAAATTATGAATGGGTTATATACAGAAAGCAAGCAGGATAATGTATAGAAGCTGAGCAAAAAGTGCTTTCTTTATAATCAATTAAGCTGTTCACTTCGCTTCACCTATACAGCGCAAGTTAACTGGCTGAGTAAAAACTCACTTTACAGTCAAAAAATCTGTTTATACAGCACAATGAATCTCTTATTTACATCATGTTTATGCTTTGTTGGTTATAGCCTAACTATTCGTAAGCGTGCAAGATCTCACCCTGAACTAACTCTGGCTTAAACGCCTGGCTGTTGCAAGCACGCAATCACATACTGTGATTGGTTAAAATGCTCAACACTGCAAAAACAGATTGTAAATAGAAACCTTCACAGAGCACTCGTTTGAAAGCAGTCACCGATTAGTGGGTACTGGAACAACCCGGTACTCAGTACTAACAGAAAGGCTGGTATCGTTACTTTTTTTAAATGTACCGTCATTCCTTGAATTCTCCACATGAGCACTTTGTGTGTAATAACACATGTAAAAAATGTGTAGGTAATAAAAACTCCATACTGAATCTCAGTGGTGCAGCCGCTGACAGAATTGTTGAACTGAGCCGGAGGAGAAAACTGAACCTGAATGTCATGATCTTCCAATAAATCGAGTTAAACTCATCCTTAAACGGCTGAGAAATTTGACCTCAGTCCCTATGCAGGACTAAGGAAGAGAGACAGGGAAATGAAAAAAAAACGCTTAATCTTCCCACTTTGGTAAAAATGCCAGGAAAGAGGCGTCTATTGAACGGAAACTGTGTGCCTGTAGGTACTATCACTCTTCCTCAGAGACCTTGCCTGAGGCATCTATCCAACTCCTCAGGGAAAATCATCTCCCACAGAGATTCCTGGCTGCACCATCGACAAAAAGTAAAAAAAAAAAAATGTCAGGACATCTTTCATTCTCAGTTCACAGTCTAGTCCACACTGCAGATATGACGAAACACAAATAACCCACACGCATCCCCTGCATGCCGCCGAAGATGTGCAGAGCTCTAAAACTTTAATTAGACTTCATTGAGAAAAGGTTTCTTTGAAGACTGCAGGGATTGTTGGCCTATCGCTACTGTACTCTCCGGCAGTGTAAAAACTTCAAAACATTGGAGCTTTAATAGGCAGGTATTCCTGTGATGTATTCGTTGTCATTGTGTCTTATTCCATCATTAATTTTCTATGCTGTTTGTGGCCATGATGCAGGGAAGTTACTACTTGTTTAACTGAAAGTAATTGTGCTGAAGGCTGTAAAAAAAGTATTTTCAGCCCACCTCAGCTTCGGGCTGATCGTTATGTGCATTGAATACTGAGAAGGCTCTTTCAGTTGGAGGCTGAGGGCCCGGTCAGCTTGTCCTCCACTGTATGAGTGAAATTTGATTAGGAGTCTAATTATGTGTAGCAGAGAATGAGGGGGGTCATGCTAGGCTGGCTGCTTTTCACATTCTTTTGCTCTCTTTTTCTCTCGTATCCAATCATTCCTCGCGCTCTTGTAAGCTGTAGAAACGGAAGCACTCAACAAAACCAGAAGTGGCACATTTTCCCCCTCCATTCAGAATGATTTAAAATCATCAGAGCCCAGCCATAATGTCTGCCTGTAGCCTATATGATCATACAAGCATTTGTCTGGAATGGAGATGGATTCAGTGCTTAAAAGTGTAGATGATGTCCTCCGTACCATATAATCTTGAACAATCAGTGGGTCAGGGTATAGTTATTAATTGTCTTGCAGAAGCTGTTGACCTGTACAATAGCAAGGAGAAGTAAATGATTTTGATTGCGCATTGTCTGTCTCTAGGTTTTCCTCATTGCAGACTGGTGAAAGGTTATGAAGATGCCCCTTACACATCTTTACCAGCAGTGTTGGGGAAAGTTACTTTTAAAAGTAATGCATTATAGTATTGCGTTACTCCATTAAAAAGTAACTAGGTCTAATTGTGTTACTTAGTTACACTTTATGGAAAGTAATGCATTACATTACTTTTGCATTACTTTTTGTCACCTGGGCTGGGCTTGCTTGTTTGTTGTTTAATAACAAAAACTGAAAAGTTATATTTTTGGCAACTGTAAAGGCCCTTTGACACAAAAATTTAAATGAATAAGCCTTCGGCTGAAGGAAGTTCCTCTGCACCTCACTCCCAGTTTCTCGCAACACGAGGACAGGAGACAAGTCAGTGAATAAATGGGGGGGAAAAGTAACTTTGATATCTTGTAAATTTAAAAGCAATGCGTAAATTTACGTTACTCGCATTAATTGTAATGCATTACCCCCAACACTATTTACCAGACGCAAAGAAGTTTCCAACTACTACAATTAAAGAAATCAAAGGCACTTCTTCTGGTCCAAAAAAGTTAAAAAGCCTTTATTCACATTATAGCCATCTCAATATAAACATTAAAAATGACAAACTCGGCACACTGATGCATTTGGGCCTTGAGCCTCAGAGTGTGTCAGTTTCCATCTCTTTTACTTATGGGTGTATAGCTTGAATACATTATCACTTCGCTTTGGATAAAAGCCTCTGCCACATGCATAAATGTAATGTAAAGCTATTGTTTATTGCCTAGTCTGTGTTATACTGGCGCTACAGCATGGATAAAGCCAGCGCTTTCAGTAAATTAAATAAAATCAAGTTTGTTTGGGACTGTTATGGTCTGGTTGTGGTCAAAAGGTTATGTAGTCCAGACAGGGTCATCATCTCCACTCCCTGACTGACAGCAGCCTTGTCACTGCTATGATCCAGTGCAAGGAAATCTAGTTAGTGCAGGAGACTTTTTAATAATAGCTTGCCGAGCTGTGATCAGGTGTTGGTGAAAAAGTTCTCCCTGTCCAATTTAAGAGGCCACAGGACAGCCTTTCACACAGTTTCTCTGCCCATCACAACCCTTCATCTGGGGAGAACTGGATGGTCATTTCACACTATCGATTGGTGGTTTTTATATAAGATTTTTCATTTAGTTATTTATTTGGTAGCTTTTGAGTCAGTGCTTGACCCTGGCTGTGAAATCCGTATTGTTCCTTTTTTCTTTTCTTTACTTTTTCCAAATGATTTAAAGTTGAAGTGAGTATTTTTTATTTTTATTTATTTATTTATATTTTATTTTATTTTATTTTATTTTATTCTTTTATTTTATTTTATTTTATTATTTATTTATTTTGTTTTGTGGAAATATTTTCTTCATTCATAGGCATTCCTAGGTTGATGTAAAAACTTTGTTGCTATCAACCAGCCCAACATAGCAGCAACAGTGATTCAACCAACAGGACTATATGTTTGATCAACCATAGGAGACAAGGGGGATACTTGGGAAACCTGTCTGATGGCAGTAGTTGAGCAGAAATTATATTGGTATCATGTCAGTTAACAACCAATATTATAGTTTTATTATTATTATTATTATTATTATTATTCATTAGTGAATGATATTTTTTTATTGGCCTTGCTCATTTTGCATATTTTCTTTCATAATTTTGCATTTCCATTGCCTTGCCATCATTTCATGCTTACTTAAAGTTAATCCTTAAATGCATTTTTTATTTAATAAAACATGTCTCAAAATTCATGTCTCAAAATTAATAAACATTTTTCTCTACTTATACTGTATTTACACTGTACTATACTTGTACTGTATTTATACTGTTCATTATAAAGCTATAATTCCTGTTTTAATGTATAGCATTTAAAACTATATTTTGATGTTATTTCATTATTCTAAAAAGTGTTTTGTGGGATGCCAATGTTGTCAGTGAAATAATTGTGAACAGCTTTTTTTGGATCACTGTGAAATGCCTGTTTGTATAGAAAACTGCTGCATAAATAAAAAAAAATCTACTTTTGTATTTCATAAAGTCATACGTTTAGAAAACATGAGGGTGAGTACATAATGACAAAATATTCTATAGCATGAATGCTTCATATATTAGTATTAATTAATTGATACACTGTCTAAAACAATATCTTAATAATAGACTTTGTAAGGATGTGTTTTAAAAGTCTACTGGTTTGAAGGAAGTGAATAGACCTCAGATTTCCTTCTAATCATCGTCAGATAGTGGTGGGCGGGGTGACATTTCAAACGGTAATTTATATGATAAGTACCTATGCAAAAAGTGAGATTTGACCTTGTGAGTGACACTTGAAAGCGCTATGGCGATGATCTGATTGGTGAGCTTTTGTTAAGCAACCCAAGATGTAGAGGTTTACAGGGGACTGCAATAATGAAGGGTCAGCTGCTAGTAAAACTCAAATTATTCATAGACTGCAGCATGGCTCATATGCCAAACTAATGCTTACATAAAGAATTAGCTCTGTTTTATTCTTCAGTGCTATAGATGACACATATGCATTATATTTTGTAAACAATGAAAACAGATGCAAATAAACAAGACAAGTGGGTGTCATGCATTTACATTTATATATTTGGCAGATGCTTTTATCCAAAGTTACTTTTGGTACGTTTAGGAGATGCATTTATCAGTATGCAGTATTTGCAAAACCCATGTTGATAGCTAGCACCTTTTTTTTTAAGTTTGATAGTTGACAAAGCACATTTTGTTTCTCAGAGGTTGTTGTAGTAACAATCAGGAGACTTTTAAGTTCTGATGTACTGTTTCATTTAATTTCATTTACAACTTTGCCTCGGATATTTCTCCTGAAATAATAGATACACATGAGGCAACTTTTCTGTGAAGCTATCAAGGTATAGTTGAATTCGTATTTGGGTCATTCCGTGTCAAATCAACCAAATTTCAAAAACTTCCCCGACCCAAATTTTTTCTGAAAAATAGACTAAAATAGTTTTTCTGAAAAAAGACAGACATGTATTAAATGTCATGAAATGTCTGTTTTGAATAGGAAATATTTTGAATATGAAATGTTTATAATGAATATTTGCTGAGTAATCCACTATTTTGTAGAGGGGGGTCAAAATGCAATTTTCACTTGAGATTCAGATCCAAATTACAAGGGGGTAAAAATGACATCAGAAAGATGGCAGTATCATAATGTTATTTTTTTTCACAGAGATTGGTAGGTCTGTTAGTAGATCTGTTGACTTTAGCAATCTTTGTTGCATTTTGTGCCAATGGTGACCATTCAAAAATGGGGAAACAGCACTTTTCAAGTTTTTTCTCCAACGTTTGCATGCCTGTAACTCAAGAAGTATTAAAGATATTTTAATGACCTTTTAGATATTGGGTCTTAACAAACTTTCCTTTTGGCATCTTCATTTTTAAAGCCCTATATAGTTCGGTTCCAGAGATGTTGGAATTTCAATATGGCTCCAGTAGTAAATTGTTAAAATGTACACATTTTAAGTGGTCAAAAACCAAATGTGGGTCAATTTGCAAAAATATGATGCTTCTTTTCTTTTAGAATGTCTGAAGAACAAATAATGTTGAAACTAGAGATGTATCTCATTTACTTCTGTCAAAGCAACGGCATTGAACATACCTGTCTGAGTGCCATATATTTTCTTTTTCCAAAGTTTTGCCTGTAACTCAAGAAGTATTAAAGATATCACACTATGATTTTAGATTCTAGTTCTTAATAAACTTTTCTTTTGGAATCTTCGTTTTTAAGGCCCTACATCGTTCAGTCCCAGAGATATGGGGATTTCAATGAGGCTCCATTTTCAGATTGTTGAATATTACCTATTTTTAGGGGTTGAAAACCAGGTGTTGGTCACTTTGTATACAGCTAATACTTACTCTATTTAAAGCAGAATATCCGAAGAATAAGTAATGTTGAAACTAGGAATTAGGGCTGTGCAATATATCGAAATATCGCAAATGTACATATCGCAATATGCATATCGCTACAGCTTGCAATATTTGGGGCCATGAACAAAAGACAAAGAGAAAATCACTCACTGCTCTTACCTAAATAACTTTTGTAGCTATATAAGAATCAGTGCATAAATACTACGCAGTGTTTTATTTTTCCTTTTTATTATTCAGTTCAAGTTCAAGTTCAAGTCTGCTTTATTGTCAATTCTTCCACGAATGCATCTTGTTACCTTCTATCATACATTACATTTACATGTAGTCATTTAGCAGATGCTTTTATCCAAAGCGACTTACAAATGAGGACGGTGGAAGCAATCAAAATCAACAAAAGAGCAGTGATATGCAAGTGCTATGACAAAGTTAGCCTAACACAGTCTCTGTTAGCCTAACACAGTACACGTAGCATGTTTTTTTTGTATTATATAGAATTATATAGAAAACAGATAGAATAGAAAAAAGAATAGAGCAAGCTAGTCTTAGACTAGAGAGGTATCTCGTTTAATTATGTCAAAGGAACTTTTTTTAAAGAATAGAATTAGAATTCTATCAAAACAATATGCAGAGAACATACCTTGTCAGAGTGCTAAAAATGCACTGAAATGGTCAAGTTGAGGCACATTACTTTTCTCTCAGTAGTCTATTCATTCGATTCTATATTTTAATCAGTTTCAGGGATATTTGGAAGAAGGGATTTTGATCATTTTAACAGCTTCTTAAGCTACCAAGAGTTCAAACATGCAGCACTGTAACATGTTTGAATCAAATCCCACACCTCATAGGGAAAAGTGGTTGCTTTCGCCACACATTGCATTCACATCAATAAACCAAGATTTGCCTGACCTGGATTAATTATTAGAAATTATTTCTCTTTTTTTATTGTTATATAATGTGAGCATAGTGAAAGTGACGTGACATGTCCCAGGTGAAAAATAAATATATTTAAATTGTGCTTTTTCAGACATACTTACTATATTTAAATTATACTATACTAAGTGCATATTAAATGTATTATTTTGAAACAACTTTAAGTATATTAAGTGTATTTCAAGATATGCTTAAGTTTGATTTTAATCTATTTGTAATATATTTAATATATTGAAATTGTGTTAAAATGGAACCACTTTAAGTATATTTAGTGCAATTTAAGTGTATTTCTTAAAATACATTTAAAATGTCCTTTTAATACTTCATGAACTACAGTTAGATGAGTTACGAGTCCGACTCTCTAACCATTAGGCCACGACTTCCTAGTCATAGATCAAGTAGTATTTACTGCTAAAGGGCATATTTGGCAGAATCACTGATAATACCTCAAACATTTAAGGTCTCTCACACTTGAAATAATTAACACCAGGTAATTCTAAACCCCTGGTAAATGGGATCTTGGGTAATCTTATTTTACGTTTCACATTGTTCATACTTTACCTAGAGTTTACCTGGCATTCATAATCTGATGTGTCACACTGTACATTCCTAAACCGTGGGTTAATGTTATTATTTGCATATTTGCATTGTCAGCAGTGATGATTAGATAAACACAAAACCACATTTGGTGTGAAAATGGGTAGGATACAACAATTTGTACATGGAGCTGCACCAAGATGTAGGATTAAACCATGCAGCGCAGTTAAAAATGAAAATTCCACAAGAAACGTTTCCTAGGATCCAGAATCTAAAATCATATTAAGATAACTTTAATACATCTTGAGTTACAGGCACACAAATTTTGGAAAAAGAATATTAATGACACTCAAACAGGTATGTCCTATACAATTGTTTTGATAGAGGGAAACAAGATGCATTCCTAGTTTCAACATTACTTATTCTTCAGACATTCTGCTTTAAATACAGTAAGTATCAGCTGTATACAAAGTGACCAACATTTGGTTTTCAACCCCTAAATATAGGTAATATTCAACAATCTGGAAATGGAGCCTCATTGAGCTCCCCATATCTCTGGGACTGAATGATGTAGGGCCTTAAAAATGAAGATTCCAAAAGAAATGTTTATTAAGAACTAAAATCTAAAATCATATTGCAATATATTTAATACTTCTTGAGTTATAGGCATGCAAACTTTAGAAAAATAATATTTATGGCACTCAGACAGGTATGTTCAATGCAGTTGCTTTGACCGAAGTAAACGAGATACATCTTTAGTTTCAACATTACTTGTTTTTCAGAAGAAAAGAAGTATCATATTTTTGCAAACTGACCCACATTTGGTTTTTGACCACTGAAAATGTGTAAATTTTTACAGTTTACTCCTGGAGCCATATTGAAATTCCAATATATCTGGAACCGAACAATATAGGGCCTTAAAAATGAATATGCCAAAAGAAAAGTTTGTTAAGACCCAATATCTAAAAGGGCATTAAGATATCTTTAATACTTCTTGAGTTACAGGCATGCAAACTTTGAAGAAAAAACTTGAAAAGTACTGTTTCCCCATTTTTTTGAATGGTCACCATTGGCACAAAATGCAACAAATATTGCTAAAGTCAACAGATTTTACTAACATCTCTGTGAAAAAAATAACATTGTGATGCTGCCATCTTTCTGAAGTCATTTTTACCCCCTTGTAATTTGGCTCTGAATCTCAGGTGAAAATCGCCCCCTCTACAAAATAGTGGATTACTCTGTAAAACTTCATCCATGACATTTAATATTTTGGCTTTCATCACTACAGTCTACATGTCTGTCTTTCTTCAGAAAAAAATATTAGCAAAATCAAATATTTGAGCCGGGGACCTCTGGTTGAGTTGACATGGAATGACCCATTTAGAGCTCTCATTGCAGACTTTGGGATCCTGGCAAATATGAGCACAGTTTGAGATCTCTTCTGTAACTCTTGAGGAGACATCTGTCAAATTACTGTGGTCATTTTTAGGACACAAATCTGAGAAGGTCTCTGTTTGCTCTCCAGTCAATCTGGTTTCTGTATAGAACAACCATTCAAGGTATTAAAGAGATCTCATTTGTGATATTAATGTTTCTTGCCTATGAGAATAGACGGGTAGTCTGCCTCAAATAGAGCAATGCATTTGTTGGCAGGAATTACATCACTTTAAATCATTGGATTTGTTAAGCTGTTAAACAAGAAGAATGGTTCTTATCCAGATCTTCCTGTTCTGAACTCCTGCAGGTTTTATTTTATTTATTTATTTATTTATATATACACATGTAGAAGTTCATATTATTTTTGTCTGACCTCCAAAACCCTGTAGCCCAATCTTAAAATTGAACTTTCTCCACTGCAAGTTGAGAATGAATTTTGACACTAATGTAAAAATCCAATCTCAGCCAACTGCCAGTGAATATTAGTCGCTGATGGAGTTTTGTATCACCTGTTTAATGAAGCAACCTGTTTTGACTGGGCTGTTGATCTATATATTGGTAAATGTCATGCACAGATTTGGACATTTTCCATCAATTTCACTTTGCAGCGGTATGCTAATACAGAATTTGAATAACTTCCTTGGCAAATGGAACAGTCTCGATAAGGCCAATTTTTAGGTAAATTGTATGTGCATCGAAAATAAACCTGACAGTGGGACTGGGGAGGGGTTGTCCTCTACCCTCCTCATTGTGGGTGGGCTTGACATACTAATAGCTTTAGAATTGGAGTTTTATTGTTTTGCTTTAAACAATGTTGTTTTTGTTGAACCGTTTTAAAAATAATTTACATACTTAAAAAATATATATATATTGCTCTTGTTGAATGTTTAGCTGTGTCTGACTGTATTTTTCTGTTCCTCTTTTTAAATTAAATTTTGAAATTTTGACCACCCTTAAAATTAATCTTAGTATTGACATTTCCTGAGCAGGTTCAGTCAAAAAACATGCATTTATTTGTGCACTGTGAGACAGTAGAGCACATTAAAGGGGTCATATGATGCGATTTCAATTTTTCCTTTCTCTTTGGAATGTTACAAGCTCTTGGTGCATAAAGAAGATCTGTAAAGTTGCAAAGACTAAAGTCTCAAATCCAAAGAGATATTCTTTATAAAAGTTAAGAGTCAACCACGCCTACCTAAAACGGCTCGTTCTAACACACCCCCACATATCTACGTCACTATCTGGGAAGATTTGCATAACGCCGCCCAAAGAAAGAAGCTGTAACTTTTATTCTCGCTGTAGTATTGTTGCTGCCGCCATGTCGTGAAGGCGCTGTGTTTCGTTGTGAAAGTGAAACTACTTTGTTTGGCCTTCCAAAAGAGGACAATATATACACATGTAGAAGTTCATATTATTTTTGTCTGACCTCCAAAACCCTGTAGCCCAATCTTAAAATTGAACTTTCTCCACTGCAAGTTGAGAATGAATTTTGACACTAATGTAAAAATCCAATCTCAGCCAACTGCCAGTGAATATTAGTCGCTGATGGAGTTTTGTATCACCTGTTTAATGAAGGAACCTGTTTTGACTGGGCTGTTGATCTATATACTGGTAGATGTCAGGCACAGATTTGGACATGTTCCATCAATTTCACTTTGCGGCTGTATGTTAATACAGAATTTGAATAACTTCCTTGGCAAATGGAACAGACTCGATAAGGCCAATTTTATTATGCACAAGGTAAATTGTATGTGCAGCTAAAATAAACCTGGCAGTGGGACGGGGGAGGTTTGTCCTCTGCCCTGCTCATTGTGGGTGGGCTTGACATACTAATAGCTTTAGAATTGGAGTTTTATTGTTTTGCTTTAAACAATGTTGTTTTTGTTGAACCGTTTTAAAAATAATTTACATACTTAAAAAATATATATATATTGCTCTTGTTGAATGTTTAGCTGTGTCTGACTGTATTTTTCTGTTCCTCTTTTTAAATTAAATTTTGAAATTTTGACCACCCTTAAAATTAATCTTAGTATTGACATTTCCTGAGCAGGTTCAGTCAAAAAACATGCATTTATTTGTGCACTGTGAGACAGTAGAGCACATTAAAGGGGTCATATGATGCGATTTCAATTTTTCCTTTCTCTTTGGAATGTTACAAGCTCTTGGTGCATAAAGAAGATCTGTAAAGTTGCAAAGACTAAAGTCTCAAATCCAAAGAGATATTCTTTATAAAAGTTAAGAGTCAACCACGCCTACCTAAAACGGCTCGTTCTAACACACCCCCACATATCTACGTCACTATCTGGGAAGATTTGCATAACGCCGCCCAAAGAAAGAAGCTGTAACTTTTATTCTCGCTGTAGTATTGTTGCTGCCGCCATGTCGTTGTTCTTTTTAGCAGCATCATATGACCCCTTTAAGACATGTTGGAAACACATTAATTGAGGAACCGATTCTCACATTAACTAGTTGCTTAGCATGCATATTACTGACATATTGGCTGTTTATTAATACTTATAAAGCACATATCAATGCCTTGTTCTGCATGACCATATTTTAGATCCCTTAATCCTATTCCATACCTAAACTTAACAACTACCTTAATGATATTAATAAGCAGAAAATTATTAGTTTATTGTAGCAATTATAATAATTGTCAGCTAGCAAATAGAATTTGTTGGACATTTTAAACATAAATTTTACCCAAATTACAGTTTTTCTCGATTGCTAAAACACTATAACCAGGCTTTTGAACTAAAATTTCAAAACCATAACGGCCGAAAATTCGTTGCATCCCTAGCAGATACTGTATGTTTTTATGTCCATTTGGAAGCTGTAATTGCTGAACTTCATAAATTTGTGGTCTTTTTTTTTTTTTTTTTTTTTTGTGTGCCTTGGCAGAGAATTGCAACCCAGCCAAAGACTGCAACACTGCTTTTTAAATTAAACAACTCAAGCATCAGATTCATCTGTTGGTTTGATTGCTAATTAATATGTGAAGGATTATGCATATGTGTAAATGGGGAACCTGTGCAATGCTCACATGGCTGCATTTACTGAAGCATTTAACGTGTTTTAAGTTTTCAGTGTGCAGTTTCAGAGATATGAACAGTTTTCAAATA
>NW_015548290.1:256250-272368 GCF_001515605.1 Sinocyclocheilus anshuiensis
AAAAAGAAAGTGATTATTTTCTAAGCCTCATAACTTTCCAAACCTGTATGTTGTTATTGCAGTGGAAGAAGAAGGAGAAATTATGAAGGATCTTCAAGCAGCCTTTTTCATAATGGTGTAGAAACAATATTCACTCAGAAATTGCAAGTCAGTTTCACGAAGAAAGAAATGGCAAGTGACACATTAAACTAAACATGACATTTTGAAGTAGAAAAACTGAAATATTTGAAACTATCTGAAATATCTGAGTATTTTCTTGTCAAATGCACTTCAGTAATCTTTGTTTTATTTACTTGGAAAAAAAATATATTTTTTACATACCACAGTTCATACTGTGGAAGCTTGTTTCCACTACAGAATTTAAAAAAAAGGTATTTGTGACAATTTATCTCACAATTCTGACTTTTTTCCTCATAATTCTAAGTTTATATCTTGTAATTCTGGGTTTTACATGAGATGTACAAGATGTAAATTCAGAGTTAAACTGATATAACTCTTTTAAATGTAATTTATTTTTTATTTAAATTTTGAGAAGAAAATTCAGAATTGTGAGATGAAACTCACAAAAAGAAAAAAAAAACAATTGAGAAAAAAAACTGTGAGATGTACACTTGGAATTATGGGGGGGAGAGTAAAATTTCATATTTTGCAATTCTGAGGGGGGCGGGGGAAATCAGAATTGTGAGTAGGAAAATCACAAAAAAATGATTATAATAATAATAATAATTGAGAAAAATTAATTGTGAGATTTACACTTGGAATTGTGTGGGGGGGGGGGTAAATTCATATTTTGCAATTCTGAGAAAAAAAATCAGAATTGTGAGTTGGGAAATCACAAATAAAAATTATTATAATAATAATAATTGAGAAAAAAAAGAATTGTGAGATGTACACTTGGAATTGTGAGGAAAAACGTAAAAAATCATGTATTCCGCAATTCTGAGAAAAAAAAAAGTCAGAATTGTGAGATAAAAAATGTGCAATTACGTTTGTAAATTACTTTTATTCCATGGCAAAAACAGGCATCCATATTACAGAAACTAGGTCTGTCAATCCTCAAAAAGACATAACTAGTCAATGTGAATGATGTTTATTCACAACATGACATGCACAAACCAGTAACATTTGATGTCGTTGGCATCCAACCTGCACCAAAACTCCATCTTCGATTAGAGTCATGATAAAGGAATAAATATATAGGATCAAATATAAGATCTAGATTATTCTGAACTTTAAATTAATGAAATGAGCAAGGGCAGGCAATGCCAAAAGGCTCTTTTTGTTTTCCACAGAAAAAAAAAAGAATAATTCAGGTGCTGAAACATAAGAGTGAGTAAATAAAGACAGGATTTTCATTTTGAGGTGAACTATTCCTTGAAGTACCAGCTCAAAATTGCTTTTCTTTTTTACTCTAAACATTTCTTTCAAGGACTGAATGCGTCAGCAAGTGTTCCGTCTCCACATCCACTTCCATCCTTTTTGGTCTCGTCAGTCATTGTTTTCCATTGGTATGCGGCAGTTTGACTGCCCAAATAGGTCAGCCACTTTAATTTCCCCTCACTCTCCCGTGTCTGTCCGATCGCAGTGTCATCGCTCTTTAGAGGAGAGACTGAGCCCGCTGTCCCAGCGTCCTCATAGAAAATGCACCTTGTTTATCCCTCCGTTAGGTACTCCAGGCATTACTGCAGTGACCATGTCAGTGTCATTACTGCTGATACTCATTTATTTATTCAGCCATTTAGTCTTGGATTTTTCTGTGGTGTTTCCATCAAATGGTTTCTTGATTGAAATGTGCATTTTTCTGCTACAGTATATGTGAGGTGAGGTTTGGTATGGATGTGTTGTTTGCAATGTGTGTTGTCCTCGTTAACCGTTAAATCCATGTGTATCTGTATTGCCTGTTTCAGCCATTGGTTACACTGAGTGTTGCCTGTGGCCGAGGGTAGATGTCATCAGATTCAGGATAACTTTCATCATGTATTTTGACCCTTATCCAAAATGCCCTCCAGCTGGTGGGTCTGCGGTGGTGGCCAAGTCACTGCCTGTCTCCCAGCCTGCAGCTGAGCTCTCCTCGTAAGTTCTCGTGCCAGTGCAAGGTTTTTCTTCAACATTATGCTTGATTTTTTTCTTTAAAATATATTTTTGTTTTTCTTTTGTAGCGAATCAGCTCATGGGGAAATATGAATAATTAATCATAACTAGTTATAATTAATTATAAATATTTAGATCCGCTGTAGATATTTAGCTGACCTCTCAGGGTCAACTGTCTGTCAATTCTAAGAACGTTAATTTCCTGGTTAAAGGAAATAACTTTCTTACTGTTCAACTCTACACAGAGCTTGTAGCATAAATCGGCATGATTAAGTGACTCCAGTTATGAGCAAACAATGAACAACGTCAAGTGTGATACAAGTAAGACTTTATTAACTACATAAACACTTAAAACTAGTCTAACATACTACATAAACACTTAAACTGGTCTGACATACACATAGTATAATAATAATAATAATACATTTGATAACAGAGGGAACACTAAAAATTGTTGTTTACATTTTTCACTCTATCACAATTATTTATTTTACATTTATTTATTTATTTTAAATTTATTTATTTATATTTTTATAGCTTGAGTTTGCACAGTACAATTTTCAGTATTAGCACTTTTTAATGAAAGAATGTCTCACAGAATCTTACAGAAGTTTAATCGAAATCTCACTTTTTTCAAATTGAAAAGCACACCCGTTCCATAAAAGCACTCAAAACTCTCATTTCTCCTCTCTCCCTCTTTGTATTTTTCTTCTATTCTGTTAGAATCTCTATGGCAGTCAGGTTTCTGTACATCCAGAGTCAATGAGGCAGGACTTTGTGGCTTTTACAGACCGCCCACATGTTTTCAAAAGGCATATTGCAATAACTGCATACCACAAAGGAACACGTGGCCTGCGTTTGTGCTTGAAATGAAAGACGTGATCTCACTAAGATGAATTAAAAACACCAAAATGATTAACAACTAGTGCCTAGTAGGTGCATATAGTGCATTCTCTGTCTTTCTTTATGTGTATTAAATGTATTATGTTAATTCCCTTTGTAGGATACAGACCTCTCTCCTTGTCTATTCCCTGTGTAGTTCACCATCCATAATCTCACAAAGTGCAGTCATGGCTACCTGCAATTACATTAGCTTCTGAAAGCATTCCTAGCCAGCACGTCTTACAGCCAGAACATTAAAACATCAAATAATTTAGACAACACGCCCTCAGGAAGACAATTATTGTTTTAGAGGAAATAAGAAAGAAGACTTCATCTCATTCCGGAACGTTCTGAACACGGCACAGCAGGTGCGTTTTCACCATTCTTCTGATTGTTCACATTCTTCAGATTTTCAGCTTTTTTCTTTTGTTCCATGTTGGTGGAAATATATATATGTATATACAGTATATATATATATATATATATATATACATATATTTGTCACTTTCTATGAAGTCTGGTTAATCACTGAATTCTATTCATGCTGGTACCTTTTGGTTGGCATGTGACTGGATATAACACGCGTTTCCTTTCGATCGTGTTCCCATTGAAAATATTGGAGAAAAAAAGACTTATTGTGAGAAATCACTTTTTTTTCCCTTTTGACTTATAGTAAAAGAAAAAAACATATTTGCATTATAAAACATTGCAACTTTTATGACTCAGAACTCCTTGCTAAGAAGTCTTAAAGGCACAGTAGCATATAAAAGATGTGAATGAGTTTGTTTGTTCATCAGAACTAATTTGGAGAAATGTATATCGCTTGCTCACCAACTGATCCTCTGTTGTGAATGGGTGCCATCAGAATGAGTCCAAACAGCTGTTAAAATGATGATTAAAAGTAAAAAATTACATTTTTGGCATACCCAAATTAAATCTTTTTGTAACCCGTATGTTCACTTATGACCTAAGTAAACATGCAATATCGGATTGGGGTTTTTGCAGATGTGCCATGCATTGTGAAAGGTTAATTTAATGTAAGACTTTCAGTGCAATTATCCAACTGATCTTTGCTGACCAGGGACACCGGGCATCAGGTGAGAAAAGAAGATCTCAATTCAGCCTCTGAAATGGAGGTGGAGAGAGCAGCTGTGCTTGGCATAATGATTGACATGTGCCAGATTGCAGCCCCGTCCCTCCATGTTGCGTTCTGACCTCTAATGTTTTCTGTGTGTGTTCTGCAGTGCTGCGGAGCCAGATCATATCAGTTTACTCTTATTGGATTAACTCTGAGCTGCCCTTGAGGTAATGCTATCTCTGGAAGATTGTATTGTTTTAAACAAGACCACCTGCTTGAGGAGATATTTATGTTCGCATATATGTGCGCTGGACTGCGCTGTGATTCAAACACACAGTGTTTATTTGGTGCACCGGTAACTTTCAACACATTGGCTTATCTTGCATTACAGATGCAGTACTTTTTTTGATTGAAAGTCATTTGAGTTTCACTGTATAAATTAGGGTTGCAAAGGGATGGGAAATTTCCAGAAACTTTCCAAAAATCCCTGGAATTTACTGGAAATGTTTCCACCTTTTTGCAACCCTAGTATAAATATTAGGAGTGTCACTCTTTGAACTAGTATTGTAATGCTTTGTTCCATTCAGATCATACAGATTAAATTTCTACTTGGAAAAATAGAATGGCACTTTTAGTTAAGTTCTGCAGAGATCCACAATTTTGTGAAGTTTGGAGTTAGGAAGATTTTTGGATGTTTTTGAGTGTCTATTTTCTAAGGCTACATTTATATGATCAAAAATACAGTAAAAAATTAAATATTACAATTTAAAATAACTATTTTCTATTGTAATATATTTTAAAATGAAATGTATTCCTGTGATGCAAAGCTGAATTTTCAGCATTATTACTCGAGTTTTCAGTGTCACATGAAAATGAAAACCTTCATGACCTTCATGAAACCTTCAGAAATCATTTTAATATGCTGATTTGTTAAAGCAATCAATCTTACTGATTAACTTTCAAATGGTACATACATAGTTAATAAGTTTTTTGTTTTATTATTTTTATTAATTTTTTTAAAGGTACATATTGCAGTCACCTTGCATTTTTTTTTTCATAGTAGCCTACTATTAATTTTAGTGTAAAACTTTTTAATTAGGAAAAAAATTAAAAGTGTTCATCTTAAATCAAATAAGGACAACTTAAGCATTTGTCTGTGATTTTTAGGCTTTGTTTATATTTAGAATAAAATGTGTTATTTAGAATTGATGCTTCATTCAAAATGTTGAATATTCCTACTTGACAACCCTGAGTTTTGAAGCATGAAGAGGGCAGTTGTTTGATTGTCAACAACGACTTCTCCTGGCAACCGAATTGCTGAGGATAAACAATGCTATACAATGCTAGCATTGTTCTGCAGGTGTGTAATTACCAACAGAGAGGATAATTTACAGTGTCTCTGCAAACATTTGCTAAACAGTTTTCATTTTCACATAATGCAAGAACTTAAGCTGATTGATGAATGTTAGTTGCTTAAAACGTGTCTAGTTTTCTTATTTTAGTTCTGTTTTGGACTTGAATAGAAATGTCAAATGTATTCATTTATTTATTTAACATGAAGATGAGCAAATATGACAGATCAGTTTTGGTAAACTGGCCTTTTAGTGAATCTAAACCTTGCATGTCAGCCAGTAGAGGTTCCTCATGAATGATTTTTGTCTATCACCATACACTACTGTGTGCATAATGTTAGGCCAGCCATCTGACAAGATAACAACAGTACTGAGTCAAATATACAAGTGATTAGCAAAGCAGCCGACTCACTAGCTATCTATTTCACTCCAGTCGCTGAGCTGTCCGCTGAACGCAGCAACATTTGCGCTTGTGCTCTCGTTGAAAACAAAGACATCTGGTTTGCCGTCTGCTGTCATCCATGTGTTGTTTGAAAGCAGCATAAGGACAAGACACTGTCCACAAACTCGACCCAGACATGCTAAAGGTCACTGGCATGAAGCGGCAGAGAATGAGCCATGAGGGAAATGACACACTGATGACCCAAACAATGAATCCACATCTCTAATCTGACTTTTTACATCAATATTTTAATACATTTTAACATCTGCGTATAATTATTTAGCAGAGTCTTCTTTGTTATAAACTTTAATACGTCAGTCAGTAGTCATCACATTAAGCATGTGATGTTCCTGCAATTATGATGCTATACTTTGAATATTTTATTTTAATAATTGAATATTTGAGTTTGTTTTCTCCCCCTGTGTAAAACATTTAGACTGTGTGGCATTTAAAATTCAAAACAATCACTTAAGGAGAAATAAGTGCACCTTGTTTCATAATCACCTCTCAACATATATTATCAATACCATTCTTTATGAATCGTCAATTTCAGTTTATGCATGACCAAGCACAGCATTTTGATTGCATTTAATCCTTTTTCCACACTCTTATCATTACAGAGACTCGGTCTGATCCTATCTGTGTAATTTCGATGCTGAGCACATCTCGGTGCCTTTAATTGGCAGGTATTTGTACCTCAAGAGGTTGCGATGCTGGGAAATAATGACTTCTTGATAGACTGAGAGATCAATAATAACCCGAGCCGTTAATAAAATAATTACACACTGCCCAGTTATGTAAACAAGGGACTTTATAAACAGCACAGAGGCACATATGATCGAAGAGACACATGCCATTTGTGAGAGAAACGATTTAAAATTGCGATTTAAAAAAACGATTCTAAAATTAATTTAGAGATGCATGCATGGTTGTCAAGCCCTCTAATACTCACACTGAAATGTTAACCAGAGCCAAGAGAAATTATCACGTTACTCCAGTGCATTAATAAGGAACTGAGCTTTTTTGTGTGTGTGTTCACTTTTTTAATAATTGAATGATTGTAGAATTGAGGAATCATGAGAGATTTGACCATTATTTTACCCTCAGGCAGGTTGTAAGGCTTTTTTAAAGATTTGATGATTACATGCTAATATTTGCAAATAAGACTAGCACGGTACTTTACTCATAATGCAGAGAATTATTATTTACACTTGAGGACCTCTGGGTCACATACTTAAAAAAACATACCCAAAAATGAATGGGCCTCATGTGCAAGCTGCTTTTGTCCTTAAATGAAAAGCAGATTGGACATTTTGCTAAATATTTCCTTTTATGCATTATGCTTTACACAAGTTAGATTTGGAATGAAGGTGAGAAAATGACACATTTTTCATTTTGGGGTGAACTATCCCTTTAAATTAGGGAGTATAAGTAGATTTTAGCATTGACTAGCCTTGGTTACAAAAAAAAACATTGATAATTTATTCAATCACGAATTCTGTAAGAAAAGATTTAGGTTCCTTTGTGGACAGAGAATTGGGACTTGCTAGATTAGTTTCTAGAAATATCGAATGTGATAAAGTACAGTATGGTCGTGGTCAGAAAGCTTTATGGTTTGATTCCAAGTGGAAGAAATATTGTGATCCGAGTATGTCCTGTTGCCACTGTGTCCTTGGCTGCAGTTTTTTTTTTTCTCCTTTTTTCCCCAGAATCCTCCTTGACAGGTACCGTGACCCTTGATATCTGAGTTCCATTCAATAGAAGTTTTTTTTTTTCTCCTTTTTTCCCCAGAATCCTCCTTGACAGGTACCGTGACCCTAGATATCTGAGTTCCATTCAATAGAAAGTGACAGCTAAATGACAAAATAACTATACAACTAAATGACAAATAACTAAATGATAAACTGCTACTTCTGTCAACACAAAGTGCCCTTGACAAGCCCTTGGAGTTTTCCAGCATGTTTCAGCTGTATTTACAGGTCTTTTTGAGCACAGGATGTTCACTAGAATATTTTAAAAAAGTAGCACTGCAGTATAACTGAACTCTGTGCACACTTTTTCAAGAATTACTTCCCTTTTTTTAATTCAAGTGACTGTTTGATATTCAGTCTGCTTTGAGTGCTTCAATCTAGCGAGGTTTTTACAGCTTTGCTAACAGAAGCTGGCCTTTTCCATCTGAAGTTATAAAGAAAAAAAAAAAGTCGTTTTTCGTGTCTGTTTTGCTCAATACAGCAGAATCCATCTCAGGTCAGGCTAGGTTTTCTTATTTTGTGTCTGTACCAACAATTCAAATGGAGGCTGCAACTGAATGGGGGATCTTTTATTTCATCTCAATCGTTTTTTTTGTGTGAACAAACAATTCGCGTGGAGGCTGTATCCCAAATGTGCAATCTTGCTGACGGAGAAAGGTTTCTGCCTTCTTAGAGTACGGAGAACTACTGACCTTTCCTGTGCCCATAGAAAGCTGTAGATTGTACACATTTCGCATTGTACGCTGTCTATTATGCCGACCTACTGAAGACAGGGTCACAAAGTGCTCAAGCCATCAGGCTGGATCTGGGGTAACGGCAGCGCGAGGGACAGTCTTCCTTTGCCGATGTTATCCAGCATGTGTGTGTTGAATTATGCCTTCTGAGTTCCATTTCTCTCGTTCTCAGAAGTCTGTATGGCACGGTACTGTATATACCTTTGAGTTTTCAATTCAAAACAACAGGAACAACACAGAACGAGGGTAGATTGCCAGATGTATTGTTGTGCGGCTACATTCTGTGAAGATAAAGTCAACATTTTAATTGACCTGATCTGCTCTGAATGATTGAATGATTCCTTTTTATGTTTTAGCATGGGAAACAAAAGAAGCCTTTGTTTGTGTAGAATTCCCCTATAGGGTACCTGCTCTGGGTAATAGATGAGTATATGAGCCCTTTAATATCTGTGTGATAAACAGAAGCAGCAACAATAATTTATACAAGGTCCAGAATCAACACTCTGCCAGTACCAAGGATTTAGCAAATATTCCGTGTTTAGTCTAGTGTCCAGCCGGACACTAACTTTAGTAGGATATGCAATATAGGTTGTTTGAATTTTATTGGAAGGATGATAAACTGGCGCTTCGCTCATGTATGTTTACTTCATTAAATCTTATTTGAAAAAAAAAAGTAAAACATTTTATTTTATTATTACTATTATTATTATTATTATTTATTTATTTATTTTAGCTAACAATTCTCATTTTTGTTTACACAATAACTAAAACTAATAAATACAATTCATAAAAATTGTATAAGACAGCATATTTAAATAATAATAATAATAATGACAAAAACAGAACAAAATTGCAGAAAATATAACCAGAATTAAAGTGAGAACTGAAAATATATAAATAAAGCCTTATTTAAAATATTAGCAAAAACTGTAATAGTATATCTCTGACAATAAAATAACACTTAAGTGTCTGTATATGGGTCAAAGACGACACAGCCCATTCTGGTGTCTGCATCAAATAAAATTTACAAAAGTGATTTTATATACATAGAAAGCATATTAAATGCAAGTGAAGTGTCTTTCTTTATTTTTCTTTATTTTATTTTTTTTGTGAAAAGTGTCAACATATGGGTGAAATATTTTGTCATTCCACACAACAGATATTCATGTAAAAATGAAACGACATGTATTCTGACCGTGTACTTATTAAAATATATAAAAGAAAAAGTGATACATTTGATTATATTTAAATGATTAAAATTTTCTTGCTGACAGTGGCAAAGATTTGAAAAGATTTAAAATTACAATTAATTAGTTTTTGGTGGCTGCACTGTGATCCTTAAATAGGAGTCTTTTAATGACATCTAATGCTTCTTGCTCTAAATATTCGTGACAAGATTTTTTGCTATATAAACTATTGTTACACTGAATTACATTTTAGTGGGCGTCTTCTGATAAAAAAAAAAATAATAAAAAATATTATAGTCATATTTTGCTCTGAAAATAAGGCGCATTCTAATATATGGAATAAAAAATAAAACTCTATTAAACTTTTATTGTTGTGATGCTTGAAATCCTCTTTTCATCATTGGCCCATATATCAAATAATGCAAAATGCAGTTTCAAGGTCTGAAAGAAACGAGGTCTGTGAGTTTTCTCAATCTTCAATACCTATGAGCCAATTTTGTGTGATTTCTCTAACTGGCCTTTGAATATATCTGAGCTGATAGAAAACAAATTGAGGCTCTTACAAACAAGATCTGGCCGTGAGCTTATTGACATGCAGACCAAATCCTCTCCACAAAACAAAAAGATCTTCCTCTGACACAATGCAAAAAGTACGCCTCATTCACGGTATAATTGCTTCTATTATATGCCGTGTCATTTCCACTCCGGATGGATCCAACAATTTCTTGTGATAAATTATTTGCTGCTGACGTACAATTTCTGTCTGGAGAGAGAGAGGAAAAAAAGTGGTACCTAGATATGCGAGGTACGTCTAGAGATTCTCAAAATCTCGCTCAGTTTGAAAAGTTTTGTTTTTATTATTATCGTTTGGCTGGTTCATCCATTTCGATCTACAAGACGTCCTCCCTCACCAGAGGACCTTTCGTTATGTCAAGTGTCATCTCAGTCGTGACACACCAACAATAGAGCTGAACGGTAAGCCAAATGCACCCACGACAACAATGCAAGTCAATAGGGAAAATTACTTTTCGCAGAAAGTGTTTGGCAGAGCAGGCACTCAAAATATTCTCTCTGGTAGCGGTAGGACTCTTTGCCGATTGCTCACTTTCATGGGGAGCCTGACTCTCAGCCAGTCAATTACGTATTGATGAACTGTTCTGTAGTTCTGTACTCAAGCGCCATTTGGCACCATACGGTATAACAACAAAAAGAGGGGACTGCAGTCAGACTCCACCAGACCCAGAACCCTTTCTCTGAAACCTCTCCAATGATTGAACTGTCAGTCTCCAAGTCAAGTAAGTGACTTTAAATCAGTTCTGAGATTCGTTCCTTTGACATCTCCAAGGACAGGTGCCCGACCATGCCTCAAAGGACGAGAAGTCTTCTGGCTGAAGTCGCTGCTAGCTGGAAGACAGTCTTGGGTAAGCATGACAAACTGATTTTGGAGAGGCCTGGTAACACAAGATTAATCTCTGTAATTATCTCCCAAGGAGAAATTTGCTCACTGCATGCAGAGAGCATTTGGACAGGGTTCCTAATGGTCTGCTCGCATTTGCCAAGACCCTGATTTCACGGAGATATTGGCTACAACCTCAATAGCCTCATCTCAGTCATTATCATTTCAAATAGGCAATTTGTGCGTTAATTTATTTATTTTTCTATCTATTTATTTATTCCTTCTTTCATTCACTCAACAGGAGAAAACATTGTTTTGACAACCACTTGTGGTTCCATCTCGGTAAAAAGAGTCTGTTTGAAACCACATCAAAAACACTTTTATTCTTCAGGAGACGTCTCAATACAGAGACATAATCTTGATATCTTACATCTGTTTGCGCCATGCCTTTTCAAATAAAAAACAATCTGATGCTACTACCGGAGACACGTACGTCCCCGACCATCTGTCCACGGTACGGAGACGCCTCTGATGGAAAATACGGATCATGTATTTCAGACAATCTCCCGCTGGTTCCCTCAGACCGCATTAGTAAGTTAAGATGCAAGACAAAGAAGGAAAAACGAATTTTTGTCACCGTGTACGAGTACAGCCGTGCTTTCAATCACCGGTGTCAAGGTCGTTTGGTGCTACTCACCGCTTGTGTGTTTTCCTCTTATCGATGAGCCAAAATCAGCATCGAGTTGTTTACAGATATCATTTGTTTGTGTAGTTTATCCAAGTATCTGTTCAAAGTCGCTAAAAGCAACAGTGGTAGAGGGGTTTGATTGAGCGTGCATCCGTTGCGTACATGCTCATTAAGGTAGAGCCTCTGATATGTGTCACTCCTAATGGCGAGTGTTTTTTTTTTTAAAAGCCTCATTCACATGCATGGTGGGATGCTTGGATCCAATAATACCTCCTAAACTCACTATTTGGTTTAACCACAGATTTTCTGCAGGCTTCGGATTAGTCCTGACAGACAGAAATCTAGCTATTCTTTACATAATTTACCATGGTTTCTCTCTGTGTTTTTTTTAAGATAATAGTCCAAATGAAACTTGGAAAAGTTTGGAGTCGGTAAGATTTTAATGTTTTTGAAAGATATCTCTTATGCTCATTCAAACAGCTTTGAACTTTGTTCGACCAGCACCAAGGTCATCGGTCTGATTCTCAGAGAACGCATGAACTTCTTTGAATGCATTTCAAGTTGCTTTCTATTAAAGAGTCTGCCAAATGCATAAATGTAAAATATAATGTATTGGGCACAAAAAACTGATTAAAAAACTGATACTGAAAAAGTATTTTGGTATCAAATATCACTGTCTTTTTGCTTCATCCTTTTCATTCCTTTAGTTAAAGCTGTAAAGGATCAATAACAGACTACCGTAGATTCAGTCATTGTGTATAGTTCAGGTGAGACTCTCAAGGCCTTTATTTACCCTTTAATCTTTGTCTGTCTTTCCTTTGATAGTGCTTCCATTTTCTCACTGGTCTAAGTCCTAGCTAGTTCTGATGCTGAATTATTTCCCTGTTGACAACGGTCTTATTTTACGAAGCTATCGGACAAGCTTAGAGTTCAAATGTTGTCTTGTTATTGTTGTGTAAAAGCATCTAAGTGTACAATTTTAAGTGGCCAACTATATTCCCTTCCTGATTATGTGATAAGCAAAACAGTGTAATCAAACGATATAGGTATGCAGGGGATAATTACCATTCCTCTAGTCTTTTATATTGTTACATCCGTACAAAATCAAAATGAGCTTTGTTACGATGTGATTGCAATGCGCATTTCCCTTACAAATGAATCTGGATCTCATGGAAGCTAGGAACGTTCTGCCAGAGCTGTAATGTAAGTGTCAAAAAACGTGATGATGCTGTCGGCGCCGTTTTCCCCCTGCGGTTTGAGAGGCGCTTTTTGTTTCCTGGCAATTTAATTTGGGGTCAAAAAGGTGTGGAATAACAACTTGTAAATTATGACAGAAACAGATCAAAGGCAACAACTCATTATTGGGATGTCAAACTTTCACTCTGTCGGAAACCCAAAAGAGATGCGTCTTTATGAATGAGTAAGATGTTGATGCAAAACTCTGTGATGAATCATGAGAATCGAGAACAACAAGAATAATCAGTGATTGTTGTAAAGTGCTTACAACTTTTTGGAGAATACAGTAATTCGTATTTGTTTTGTAAGCAAGCAGCTGTATTATGTGCATGATATTTAAGGCATTTTGAAAAGGATCGTACTTTGAGACAGCACAGCAGATCTCCGAAAAGAGGCAACACAAAAACACTCTCAGCAAGCCAAAATTTGTGTGAAAATTAGTTTTTCATTAGAAAAGTGTGAAATCTTAGACAATTCAGCAAAACAGGCAAGAAACAAAGGAGAGCTGTTTTGTTCTTTTGACTCCAGAGATACTTTCCCGGGCTGCAAAAATAAAAGCTTTTTAAGTGCATGTCAAGGGCCATGAAAATATCATCAAAACACTGTAATTAGAGCTCAGAGAGAGAGAACTTAAAGAAATATAGTTTTTTTTCTGAATAAATTGACATTTTCAACCTTATAAGCCTATTACTAGAAGACATTCATTCCACTTCCACAAAAGTCCTGATTGATAAAAAAAGATGAAACCACAGGCAGAATAAATGTTGGATTTTTCCTTTTGTTTGTTTCTTTTTTCCCTTTGATTCGTTTCATAGCTTGGCTGACATACATGTGCCAAAATGCACTTGGATGAGGTAAAACAGTCATTAAGTTGCATTTGCTGCATGTATGGTGTTTCTTGAGTTGGTCAACTTCAGGGTTAGTCGGTTTTAGGAAACCAAACAAATCATTCCAATTGCTTTTGTCTCTTTTTTTTTTTCATGCATGAAATACAAAGTCTATCAAGTGATAAAATTCATACGCCCAGAAGTCTTCCAAGATGAATAAACAAAGCATTCATTTGCATGCATTAATACTAAGTAAGCTGTTTGTTCTCAACCTGCAGCAGACATGATAGGTGTTGGCTAAAATATTGATGATGATATAAAGCTCAGTGGTAAAGGTTACTTCTTGATCTTGCCACACATTTGCACATAATGCATATTCATGAGGGTCCTTGGATGGCTTCAAGTTTGTCAGTCATAGCTTGCAGTAGGACATCTCTCATTAATTAAATGCATTTATTTTGGTGGCATTTTCAAGCTTTGGTCACAGTTCAATCTGCTGATCTTACGTGAAGTTTATAAGTTGGCTAGATCCTAAATTATTTATTTTGTGTAATGATGGTGCATACTTTGGTTAATTAACCTTTATGATGTTTTCAAATATTTTAATCAAATAGTATTTAATGAATCCCTGAAGAAAGGCTGACAAATAAGTCATATTTGTGTTGTTCAATGGTGCTTAAGCCTTCATACTATAAAAAAGAGGCAAAAATGTCTCTATTGTTGCAAGTAAAAAATGTTTCTTTCAATGATATGACGTTTTAAATAATATGCTTCGAGAATAGCCCCCAATATAACAGTTATATTGTTATTGCAATCTACTGAGATGAATATTTGAAAGTCTGGTCTACAGACCCTCCAACTACACTGTGACATATTTAATAGGATTGGCCCGAATTACAATGTGCAAATCGCTTTATGCATTAAAATTGCTTTTCAATTTTTCCTTCAGATGTGTGTGGAGTTGGAGGGTGAAATGTCACTCAGACTCTGGAAGCACCGTCGCTTACAGAATTTGATTCAGATGTTCATGAAGGTGTGAGGTGAGCTGGCACAGGGATAAGGCCAGAGATTGCACCCCTTCTCTGTGTAGGAGGCCAGTCCATTACAGACCGACCTGTGTGGGTCATTTAGAGAAAGCAATCAATCAGGCAATCTGGGAATGGATGTGTCCACTGAATTCTAGTAGGAGGGAGATGGCAAGGTGCTGAGTAATATAGTACCTCTGTTATTAAAGGCTTTTCCCAACTGGAATTGTGCTGTAATCATGTGGCTGTATGAGCCATTAAAACAAACCACTCTTTTGAGAGAGAGAGAGAGAGAGAGAGAGAGCTGTTTGAGCAGCACATGGTAACATCAAAGTTGAAAGTGTCTGGCAGTGGTAATAGGCATCCCGTGATGTTGGTGATGTTGCGCTTCCTGTACAGAGAGAAAGTTAGAGCATTAATGCGACACTGCCATTCTGAAACTCTTGCTTTGCACGTTCTAGCTGTGACCCCAAAGCACTTGTCCACTTGTCACTGTTTATGGCCATAATTTTATCTTACTTTTGGGATTTTGCTACTTTTATTGATAGACAGCAGAGAGGGTCTGAAAAGTACTGGACTTGAAAGGCAATGAGATTGAGCTACATCACAGGCCAAGACTCCATATATTCTAGTATTAAGTCCACAGCTGTTTATGATCTCTCTATAAAATCTTTATTTACACATTTAGGCTAGCTTGAAAATGTGAGACGGACAGAAAGACATAATGTGGCTTAGTGCAATTTTCACATCGCAAAGCCCTACAGTGTAATTGAATGTATTTGACATCCCGTGGTAACTAGGATTTACACAAGCTTCAGTCTGGATCCAGAACACCTGAGAAGAGATGATGCCAACCCCTCAGAGGACCTCAGATGATGCCAACCCTGAAACAACATACAGAACTACCACATTTTGCTATAAGTTTGATTGCATCATATAATAATTGCTGTTAATAGTGTTCATCGTCTGTTTGATTACGTCTTTAATAGATTTTTCCGTACATTTCTGCCATATGTACATTGACTGACAGTCACCACTGATAAGCTACCACTAAATATTGTAGAAACTTAATTTGCTGTAAAGTTGCTTTGCAACGCCTCTCGAAAGAGCAGGCTGGACCCTCCCGGGGGGTGCCACCTGTTTCTTTCGAGGCTCCCCCCGATGATCGGAGGGTGAGCCAGACTTTTCTGGGGATGAAGATCCGTCAGCGTTGCCGCCCTCTGGGCGGTCAGTGGTGCCGGAGACGGACCCGGAAATGATGGCTATGCTTTCCCGGGCCTATATAATTAAAGCTTGCCTAAATAAAAACTTTTTTTGTTGTTGTTAACAACTGTTTATACAATTGTCTTCTGGGAGTAGTAATATAAAACAGAAAGCAACTGAGAAAATTTAGAACCCACCCCAACCCTGGTAGATAAAAAAAAAAAAA
>NW_015548290.1:272459-273438 GCF_001515605.1 Sinocyclocheilus anshuiensis
ATTGTAATTTTAAAAATGGTACTATATATTTTTTTTTACAGTACAATATTATTATTATTATTATTATTATATGTTTCTTATTTGAATACTTTTATTAAATTTATTTGACTGTTTATTTATAAGGACAACATTAAATAATAATTACTAAATAATAATAATTATAATAATTATTATTATTATTATTGTTTACAGTGGGAATGTGGCCAATAATAACTCAAGTGAAGATATTTTTTTTTCTTTTGTCACTTTATTGTCTAAAAGGATGGGTTGCACACAAACTTTTAATTTCTATTTAATTTTATTTTCTATGCAGATTCACTCCCCTTCAAAATCACCCCAATCATTCTACAATTATTAATTCTTTACAAATATTCAAGTATTCTGGTGAAAATTAATGTCTTTCTTTCTTTCTTTTCATGTTGCAATATGTATCACCCAAAAAAAAAAATACAATGTTCCCTTTTATATTCAAATCATTGTTGCCAACCCATGATGGGCCAAGAAACTCTCAACCAGTGCAACTTCAAAAACTTCTAAAAATAAATGCGAATCCACCAAGAGACTCCGTATGTACTTTGTGGTTGTTTTTTTTTTTTTTTTGGAACACTCAAATTTCTTCTCATCAATTTAAACCTTGCAATGTCTGCTAATAATCTTTTTCACAGAGACTGATCTAGTCCTCTTTAGGGCCCTTTTCTATCCCTGGAGTTATGAATCGCTGCAGCTTTTATGTTCCCTTTCAGTCGGTCACTCTCGACGTCACGCCGGATGACCGACGAATTGGGATCTCGCTTAGAGAGACCAATCTACTTCGTGGTACCCAAATTCTCGACAAAAGAGCAAATCCTTCTATCTCTGGGTCCCCAGAGGGGACGGGGGGTTGTGGATGATCCAGTGCCGTGTCACACTCACCCTCCTCTCTCGCCAGTGAGCAGCAGTGGGCGGATCGGGAGGACGAACCAACGGACTACCCACGCAC
>NW_015548290.1:273532-278865 GCF_001515605.1 Sinocyclocheilus anshuiensis
ATGCCAATGTGCATTGGCTCGTTTAGTTTACACTCGAAGTAGATTGGTCTCTCTAAGCGAGATCCCAATTCGTCGGTAATCCGACGTGACGTCTCCGTTCCCTCCTTCAGGGAACGAGGGTTACCATACGTAACCGAGACGTTCCTTGAAGAGAAATTGATGAGGGTTTCAAACATGATTGCTGACTAAATCAAGTTGCTAGTTAATCCATCTTGCGCTGCGATATTCTTCCCGTACTTCATTTCACATAGATTGACAATACCTCATGAGGAGATGCACTGTTGATAGAGGACATATTCATTCATCAAGGGAGCCTTTAGTTGATGGATATTCAGCTATCAGTGTTGGACTTCACCCATCCATCATCTTCACAGGAGGTCAGGCCTAAAGATCAGAGCCCAGTCGCTGGGCAGCACTTCTATTCAACAACCACATAGAATTAAAGTCACCTTTATTTCAATAGGCTACACCAGACCTGATCCTGGAGAGGCAAAATGGAAATATAGTTTTTTCCTTCTTTCCTTGTTTTCTGATTTTCCCATCTTTGCTTGCTTCCTTATTTCCTTCTCTCTTTTGTTTCCTTCCTTACTTTAGTCTTTCCCTCATTTCATTTCATCCTCATTTCCTCATTTGTCTGGTTTATTTCCGTCGTTTGCCTCCGTCTTTATCCTCTTCTTTATCCCCTTTCTCTTTTCCTTGTCTCCCCTTTTATTTCCTTTCTTCCTTCTTTGCTATCTCCCTCCATCTTTTTTTCATTCCTCTTCTTCCTTCTTCCTCCTTTCCTTCATTCCTTCTTTCCCACTTCTTTCTACTTTATTCCCTTTCTCTTTTCCTTCCCTCCCCCTTTATTTCCTTCCTTCATTCCTTCCTCCCTTCTTTGCTATTCCTCCACCTTTTTTCCTCCATCTTTCTTCTTCCTCCTTTACTACTTTCCTTCCTTCTTTCTCACTTCTTTGCTATTTTCTTCATACTTTATCCCCTTTCTCGTTTCCTTCCCTCCCCTTTTATTTCCTTCCTTCCTTATTTGCTATCTTCCTCCATTTTTTGCTCTTCCTCTTCTTCCTCCTTTACTTCCTTCTTTCCCCTTCTTTGTTGTCTTCTTCCTGCTTTATCCCCTTTTTTATTTTCCTTCCCTCCCTCCATTATTTACTTCCTACCTTCCTTCCATCTTTGCTATCTTCCTAAATATTTTTCCTTCAACTTCTTCCTCCTTTTCTTCCTTGTTTTCTTCTTTATTTATTTCTTTGCTTTCTTCTTTACTTTCATTCTTCCTTATTTCCCTTCCCTCTTTTGTCTCCTTCATTCATTCTTTCCTTCCTTCTTTCCCCCTTCTTTGCTATCTTCTTCCTACTTTATCCCTTCTCTTTTTCCTTCCCTCACCCCTTATTTCCCAACTACCTTCCTTCCTTCTTTATTTCCTTCCTCTTCTTCCTTATTCCTCCTTTTCTTCCTTCCTTATTTCTTTCTTTGCTTTCTTCTTTCCTTAAATTCTTCCTTATTTCCTTTTCTTTTTTGTCTCTTTCCTTCCTTCCTTCGCCACCATCCTTCCTTTTCTCCTTCCTTCCTCCCACCCTTCCTTCTGGACTATCTTCTTCCCTTCTTCCCTTACCCTTTATTTGCCTTCTTTCTTTTCTTCCTTCCCCTTTCCTTCCATCCATCCTTCCTTCTTTATATCCATCCTTCTTTTCTATCCATTTCTTTCTTTTTCTTTTGTGCTTCCGTTCCTTCTTATTTCCTGTCTTCCTTCACTTTCCTTTTGTCTTTCCTTCTGTCCTTCCCATTTAGCTTTAAAACAATACACTGACATCTGTGTCGCATCTGTTTGTGGTTAAATAGCCTCCTAAGACTGTCTTTTGATAAATGAATTGATGGCTTGTCTGTTTATTTGGCATACTCATAGGAACAACAGTCATCAGAGGCATTACTGCCTGTCTTTCTCTGTGCAGGAAGAGTCCCTCATCACTGAAGGCAGATAATATTCTCTCTCTCTTTTTCTCGTTCCCTCTATCCCCACAGTACTTCCACAGTGATTAATACTACACCTCTCTGCAGTGCTTGAAAGCTCTTTGATGTATTTTACATTTGAACAAAATATAAAAACCAATGGTGCCGATGAAGTTGGCTGTAGTTTCTCACACTCATTATGCAGTCACGGCATCCTATGAGAGTTTAAGACTTCCTGTTCTATCTAGACTCACCCTCATCTAAAAGACTGCAACATTTTTGAGAAAAGATAATTTTATAGCTGCACAATCTTCTGTTAATTGACCAAGCGGACACTCTTTTCTGCTGATACCAAATATCACCTGATTAATTAGTTAGGCTAATATATCAATCTGTCGCTAGCTGGGCTGTGTCCAATTTTGGCCTTGCAGAGAATGTTTACATTCATACAAATTTCTGTACTTCATCTCTTTATATCAGTAGATGATGCATAAATCTGTTTGCATGTATATTTTGCTGCTCACTGGGGCTTATAAAAGTATAGGAAATTTGTTGATTTAATGCTGGATTCCCTGTTCATTAGGCCCCAAAGTCTTTGTAGCATTCACCGACATTTTCTATAAAGCTGCTTTGAAATTATATAAATTGAAAGATGCTATATAAACAAAGAAGACTTGACTTGAGATGTACAGCATATGATCAGTCAAGTCTCTAGGAAACATACATGCTTGCTATTTTACCTGCAATTTCACTGATTACTAGTGGTCAACCGATATATCGCCAAGGCCGAAATATCGGCCGATATTTGGCATTTTTCAAATATCGGCATCGGCCGATAAGTTTTCCTGTTTGGCCGATGCGTTCGAGGTGGGACTTTTATTTTGATGGCGCTGAGAACGGCAGCGCATGAGCACACATTCTCCCTCTTGTTCGCTGTCGTCTTTAACAGTTCTGTCTAATACGGATAGAAGTCAGTCTAATAATCAGATAGAGCGGTTAAACAAATTAATTAAAATGTATACAAAAGGTATTATAACGATTGCTTTTATATTATTAGTAATAGAAAGGCAAACATTATAATACTTTCTCGTTTGCCATCAGCATTCAGCAAATACACATTTATATCATTTAAACAAATATTTTAATGACTAATGCACATTTAATTTCACAAACCTTGCAGACTTAGTCGGATCCAGCTGTGAGATCTTATAAAGTGTGCTCTGCGTGACGGTTGGTCCGTGTGAATTGAATGCAGACAAGAGGAGAGTTCAGCTTCACTGGAGACGCACGGTCGACAAACTTTAAACTTGTGATTTCAAATTATGCTGCTTTATGCATTTGCCCACTGCCATATTCATGTCATTTTCACCGCGTGCTGTATGTAAAATGAGTGTTACCTTGGCTTTATTTGAAATAAAATATGATTTCCAATGCACACAAACTTCCCAGAATACTGAGTGCCCTGTTGGTTACAGCGTTTACTTCCTTTTTAATTATATTTTTATTAAATATTTATTTATTTGTGAAAAATACTTTGTCATCTAAAATCTATGTATGCTTATTTTGCACATTTATTTTTAATCCATTTTCAAACTATTTCAAATTTCTTAAATATTAATTAAAATAAATAAAATTACATCGGCCATCGGCCACCTTGCTTTCCAAGATATCGGCATCGGCTGTCAAAAAACAAATATCGGTCGACCACTACTGATTACACAACATGAGCATCTCAGCGTTCATTCAAAGAGCATTATTATGAAATTAATTTCAGTTTCAGTAAGTGATGTGTGGAGGGAGAGTTAGATGAAGGAAGTGCATCGCTGAAAGTGAAAAGAACCAACTAGCAGTCTTTTAATTTGCAGAAGTTCATACAGCAATACCTTTTAAAAGTGTATATGTTTTATAAATATATGTTTAATCTTTAACATTAATTGGACACCATACAGTATACTTAAAAAACATACAAACAAAAAAAAACATAAGAAAATTATTTATGCATGCACCATTTCAACAATCCAAAAATCATTGAAACAAAATAACTTGCACTGCATATGATATCAAGACTTTTTACAAGTGTATTTCATCCTACTTCACTGAGTCCTAATAACTAATTCAGTGTTAGTCTAGTAAATGTATCTAGTTTTAATAATATTTTCCTGGGAAAAAGTACAACGTTAAGTTTTTTTTTTGTTTGTTTTTTCACATTTAAAAATGTATGAATGTTATTGCAACTTGGTTGAATATTTTGTTATCTAATGCATTTATTATAAGATAGCACAAGCAGAGTTTTCATGTAAAATATTTAATGAAGACAAGTTTGCTGAGTTTTAAATTATAGAAAAAAAAATAGATGTACTGTTCAAAATCAAGACAAAAAGTGTTGACACTTTGTAGTTGTCAAACGTTAGTGGAACACATCCATATTTAATGTGACGAACACCTGTGGTTTCTGCTAGGGCACCTGTGTGAACTTGAGGGGAACTGACTTCATGCATCCACATTACACACACACACAAAAAAATAATATATATATACAGTATATATATATATATATATATATATATATATATCACCTTGAGACCAGGTGGGCACACATCCTGAAAGTAGACAAAGAGAATCCAATCAAACAAAGGAGACAAAAATATATACTTTGTAATTTATTTATTAAGAAAAATTATCCTGTGTTAAATATTTGTGAGTGGTAAAAGTATGTGAATCTTTGCTTTCATTGTCTGGTGTGACCCCCTTTTGCAGCAATAACTGCAAGTAATGTTTCTTGTAACTGCTGATCAGTCCTGCACAACGGCTTGTAGGAATGTTAGCCTATTCCTCAGTACAGAACCACTTCAACTCTGTGATGTTGGTGGGTTTCCTCCTATGAACTACTTGCTTCAGGTCCTTCCACAAAATTTCAATTGGATTAAGGTCCAGAATTGGACTCAGTCATTCCAAAACATTAACTGTTCTTCTTTAACCATTCTTTGGTAGAACGACTTGTGTGCTTGGGGTCGTTGTCTTGCTGCATGACCCACTTTCTCTTGAGATACAGTTCTCGGACAGATGTCCTGACATTTTCCTTCAGAATTTGCTGTTATAATTCAGAATTCATTGTTCCATCAATGATTTCAAGACATCCTGGACCAGATGCAGCAAAACAGGCCCAAACCATGATACTACCACCACCATGTTTCACAGATGGGATAAGGTTCTTATGCTGGAATGTAGTGTTTTCTTTCTCCAAACATAACACTGCTCATTTAAACCAAAATGTTCTATTTTGGTCTCATGCATCCACAAAACATTTCTCCAGTATTCCTCTGGCTTGTCTGCATGACCTTTAGCAAACTGCAGATGAGCAGCAATGTTCTTTTTGGAGAGCAGTGGCT
>NW_015548290.1:281603-283675 GCF_001515605.1 Sinocyclocheilus anshuiensis
TGCTTGCTGCAGCTCCTTCCACAACATTTCAATTGGATTAAGGTTCAGACTTTGACTCTGTCATTCCAAAACATTAACATTGTTCTTCTTTAACCATTCTTTGGTAAAACGACTTATGTTCTTGGGGTTGTTGTCTTGCTGCATGGCCCACTTTCTCTTGAGATTCAGTTCATGGACAGATGTCCTGACATTTTCCTTTAGAATTGGCTGGTATAATTCAGAATTCATTGTTCCATCAATGATTTCAAGACATCCTGGACCAGATGCAGCAAAACAGGCCCAAACCATGATACTACCACCACCATGTTTCACAGCCTTGAGACCAGTTGGGCTAAAGTAAGTGCAAAGATGGCAAAAAAGTGAAGTTAGCTCTGAGAGAAGCTCCAGCATCATTTTCTTTCAGATTCCACTTGATAGATCTAATGCAATGACATTCATACATTGTTTTGTAGATTAAGTGTCTAAATACACTTTGTGCTCACAGTATATACTTTAACATACTTTCATCAGCCTTTCTCTCTCACTCATTCTCTCTCCTGACAGAAAGACAGCAAATCACAGAGACAGCTTTATTCTCCAGCTGACACCACAGAACAGTGAGTACATTATAAGACCGCCTCAAATAAGTTGTTATTCTGTTTAAAACAAGAGGAGGAGTGCATCCACAAAACATTTCTCCAGTATTCCTCTGGCTTGTCTGCATGACCTTTAGCAAACTGCAGATGAGCAGCAATGTTCTTTTTGGAGAGCAGTGGCTTTCTTCTTGTGACTCTGCCAAGGTCACCATGGTTGTTCAGTGTTCTCTTGATGATGGGCTCATAAACATTAACATTAGCCAATGTGAGAAAGTCCTTTAATTACTTAGAAGTTAGCCTGCAGTCCTAGTGGACTTTTACTCGTCTTGCTTTTAGAGTGTTCTTTGTTGGTGGAGCACTCCTGGGGAGGGTAACAGTGGTCTTGAATTTCTGCCTCAAATAAGTTGTTATTCTGTTTAAAACAAGAGGAGGAGTGACCAGGATTGATCGGCAGCACTTAAACCCTGGCATGAAAAATCATACACCATTGAGAAAAAAACAAGTGGGGGCAGATTAGGGCATAAATTTATATCCATATCCTGCAACGTTATCTGTTCCTTTCAGCGCTACAGTCACGACTGCCTTCTTTATCACCGTCCTGCATCAGGCAGGTTGAGTGATCAGGCTGTATACAAGCATATGCTTATGGAAGCATGCGGCAGATGACCAGGGTTAGAAAAAAAAAATAGTCCACTTCACTGCAAAGAACATTTCATTCAGGCCGTGTTGTGGTCTGTCCTGCTCTTTTTAATGAATGCTAATGGTTCCTGATTGACAGAGTGCATATTTAAAACGTCATTGTCAAGGAATGTTAGAAAAGGCTGGTCTTGGTGCTAACATAAAAGCCGTCACTCTGGGCATTGAAAGTAAATTTCCACCTGATTCGCGCAGCATGTTAATTCACCAGCCTCTCCTTCAAAGCTACTAGTGGTGCCGCTAAGTGACTTGATGTGAACTGTGGGTTTGACATCATATTTACATTACATTGATGTTCTTGGCAGATGCTTTAAAATGACACAAGAAAGTGGACATGTTGTCTTTACCCAGGTGCACATCATGTACTGTAGGAAGAGCAAACGTTAGTACGCTGTACAAATTAAGGCTTGCAAGAATACTTGTTTTTACTGTTTGCTTTATGTAAATGACTCGCATCGTGCCGCATCAGCGGTTTGACAGTGTGGATGACAAATGAAAGCTTGCAAATGTACATTGACAGATTCATGCTGCTTTCACAAACTCCCTTATACTTTCTGTCAGCCTCTGGCCGGCACTTTTGTTTGTTTTGGGGTCTCTGGGGTTGCTTTGTGAACACAACATGTTTCATTTTACATTCCCATTTTAAATTCTGCAAAATAGTAAGACTTGTTTACAAAGTTACAAAGTTTATTTTTCCTAACCTTCTGCATTTTTTTTTCAATACAGGAAGCATAAATCACACAAAATTGTTTCTTTATTCTGAAATCTTTGCAATTTTTTTTGCTCCAAAAATAATATATA
>NW_015548290.1:284082-301412 GCF_001515605.1 Sinocyclocheilus anshuiensis
TTCCTCCATTTGTACACAATCTGTCTGACCGTGGATTGGTTGAGTCCAAACTTTTTAGAGATGGCTTTGGAACCTTTTCTAGCCTGATGAGCAACACCCAACTCTTTTTCTGAGGTCCTCAGAGATCTCATTTGTTTGTGCCACGATACACTTCCACAAACATGACCAAACTTTGATAGATCCCTGTTCTATAAATAAAACAGGGCACACGCTGACACCTGATAGTCATCTCACTGATTAAAAACACCTCTGAACAGATGGACTCTAATTTCACCTTCAAATTAACAGCTAATCCTAGAGATTCACATAATTTTGCCGCTCACAGATATGTAATATTGGATCATTTTCCTGAATAAACAAATGACAAAGTATTTTTTTTTAATCTCATTTGCTTGATTAGGTTCTCTGTCAACTTTCAGGCACAGATATGCAATATTGGATCATTTTCCTGAATAAATAAATGACAAAAAAACATATTTTCATCTCATTTGTTTGATTGGGTTCTCTTTGTCAACTTTCAGGACTTGCATGAAAATCTGATGATTTTTTGGGTTATATTTATGCAGAAATATAGACAATTCTAAAGGGTTCACAAACTTTCAAGCAGCACTGTATATACTATATACATACATATATATATATATATATATATATATATATAATTGTTATTAATATTTCAAATTTACAAGGAAGACGTGGAGCGATGTGGATGGTAAAATATGTGGAGCTTGGAATGTTTTTGCAGATAAAGACACGCGTCTTGTCGTATTGTTAATCGCTGTTTTATAAAAGTGACCTTGAGTTGCGCTCCTCTCGTCACTTATAGGCGAGTGCGTAATGGATTTTAATGGAGGGCAGCGAGCCTGGGAACTGCTCTATCAGTCGTCCCTGGCTCTGAGACTTGATGGAGCACTGTACTCACCTGCCAGTTTCGTCATAACCCTTCATTCGCAACTTTCCTGCAAGATTACACTTTCAAAGAGGCTCCTAGCGAATGTTATGGGTCTATATTTAATGTGAGTCATAACTCTTAAAAGCTCTCATCACTTTTGAGCTGTGGCAGCTTGAATCGCTCACCGTGTGGAAGAGCCAGCGCTTTCTCTCACTGCTGTGCGGTGCAGATTGGAGGCTGTCTGGAGACGTATGCGGCTTCTACTGGCTCATTCATCAAGCTGCGGCTTCGGCTTTAAGATTTCAGAAAGGAGGGAAGGAGGAAGATAGGCACAAGGAATAAAGAAATGAGAGCAGAAAGGGTGGAAAGAACAAATGAAACAAGGGCAGAAGGTCTTGAAGCTTTTGTGATGTAATGACTTTAGTGCTTTCTAAACATCCCGACTGGCCCAATGCAGCAACATTGGTTCAACCAATAATGTGGGTTTGGGGAGAAGACAATCTATTTTAGCAACCAATGGCAGGTGCAGGAGTGTTTAGGAAAGGTGGAGCATAAATTATATACTTTATATCTATTTATGACCTCTAACCCAATGGTGGACCCTCAAAACTTTATTTGGTTCTCTGAAAGGGGCTCTCAGGTTGAATATTTTTTTTTTTATTTTTTATGGCATTAATTTTCTCAGCTGCCTGGTAGATATTGCTGGGGATTGACCTACACTTTTTTTTCTTTAGCCAATCAGAAATATCCTCTCCACATTAATACATTTGCATATTCAGGTTTGTTCACATTGGTGTTTCTTTCCAAAAACACCAAAGGAATGTGACAAGGCATTTGGTCTAAGATTCGGAAAAGCTGATTACAAATTTATCACTTTGATTTACCACAGAAAATAACTCGTTCCTCAGTTTGTAAAAAAAACAACGACTACAGTATTAAGTGTTGTGGGCCAGAAATATGAAGCTTGTGTGTTTATAACAGACTTGCATGAATTCTACATTTAAAAAAAAAAAGTTAAACAGGTGGAGTTTTGTAGTAAATGCTTGTTCTATGTGATCTGAAAGTAGGAAACCTTTCTAAACATCCTGACTGGCCCAATGCAGCAACATTGGTTCAACCAATAATGTGAGTTTGGGGACAGGACTGTCTATTTGAGCAACCGATGGCAGGTGTGGAAGTGTTTAGGAAAAGTGGAGCTGAAATTATACATTTTAACTTTATGACCTCCAACCCAGTGGTTGACCCTCTGAACTTGGTTGGTTTTCTTAAAGTTGTTGTCCAGATATCGCTTGGGATTGACCTACACTTTTCTTTAGCCAATGTGAAACATCTTCTCCCTGTCAATCATTTTGCATGTTCAGGTTTGTTCACATTGGGAGTTCCGTCTGTTTTTGGAAATAAGGCATGTAGTCTAAACAATGGGGATGGTCTAATTCAGTGGCCTTCAAAGGAATATCCTGGTTAAAAATTGACCACTTCGATTTACCCCCAAGGCTCGATCACCACGGTAAATAACTTTGAATCATCTTTTAGTTTGTAAAAACTACAACAGCACAGTAATAAGTGCTGCGGTCCAGAAATATGAAGCTTGTGTTTTTGTAAAGGATTTACAAAAGTTCTACATCAAGCAGTTTTTGAGTTGCTTTTCAAGTAGAATTTGCTGACATAATTCCTACACGTGGAGTTTTATTGTAAACAGTGATCATTTTCGATTAGTTATCTCACTTCAATCCAGTGTCAGCTGTATGTTATCTCAATATGAAGCAAGACGAAAGCCAATGCTGTCAATTTAAAAATTAGATAAAACTTTGCCAAGACAGGATTGTTAAGTGATCTTATGCTGTCTTGCAGGGCCTTATGTGCAGTGTGTGTCTTATGTCTTATTGTCTTATGTGTTACATGATCTTACACGCACAAGTCTGATTCATCCTGCTGCCAGCTTCTCTGTCAGATTTCCATTGTTTTGCTAGTATTTTATTATTTTCAAACTGAGGGACGAGTCAATGATATATTCTGTGGTTATCAACAGTACACCGCGCATACTGTCCGTGGATCTTAAGTCACATTTAACATGGAATATCCCTTTAATAAATCTCATTGCGAATCACAGTGCCCAAGGTTTCTAAATAACAACAGCATAATTCAGTCTGTTATTGTGTGAGAAATTACAATACCCCTCAGTAATGCACAAACGTGTAAAAATCGTATTGTTTACAATCTACCGAACAGTGTGACACTTGTTCAAATAGCGTTTACATGCAAAAATAGCCAGTTTTACCGCAGGAGCACAATTTGTGTCAAAGGAGAGAGATTGAAGCAAAAATCTAATTCTGAAAATTCATGTGGTGCTATTTGAGAGTTTACAAGCTGAATCTTTAATCAAGCAAATGCTTTCTTAAGCTAATTTGCATTCATTAGGATACGGAAATTCAAGTCAGATTCCAATCGATTTGAAGTATCCCTGCTAAAAAAGGCCTGACCTATAGCAGGAGAGGTAATGAACTCCATAGATAATATGCATAATCTGCTGTCTGCAATGTGAAACAGCCCTGTTGTCTAGAGAGCGCCTACGAAATGCTCGCTAGATTTTGAAAGAGCCATTATAATTTTGCTTTAAGATAAAAAGGGTACAGCTATTTGCTTAATGCTTTGCCTTAGTATTCATTGTTTTAATGATGAACTGGGAATGCCATCGCTGAGCCTGTTCCCACACTGAGTTCACGGTTGTTATATTTCAAATAAATATAATGAAGTCCTCCTGTGGAGATTTTAGTATTCATCCTTCAAAGACAGCGTAATGTTCGATGTAGGGCAACAGTTGTAAATGTCTTGACCTTCGAGTAAATAATGCATCTAATAGCGGAGTCAAAAGCAAATAACATTGTTGATGAATAGAACATTACCTCAGACCTCCGCTCAGCCGTGTATAGCTCATCCCAGAAAAGGAGCCATAACTCCAATCTGCGGTCTCGAGCTTTGCTGAAATCCTATTTAACCCTCGCCTTTTTTTTTTTTTTTTTGCCCTGTGGTTGTCAATACTTAGACTGGCCCTATGCTGCCACTGCAGCCTGTTCATTAACTGATCCCTGCCAAACCCACTAGGGAATATGCTAACAACTCGGATAGGACATTCTGACATTCCGAAGCTGGTCTGGATCTTTTTCAATAATGGCTTCATCTGCAACTCTAAACCTGCATGTTCTCTGCACCGTGACCAAGTTAGATGGAGGAAATATTGATAGCTTACCTCTTGAAACATAAGGAGACGGGTCGGCCGAACACTCGTCTTTTTTTTCTTACTGCTGTAATCCTCACACCCCTCAAAAGCTCTAACAACTGTAGCCTCATTTACCAACTGGCGCCTTTCTTTATTGATCTGAAAGAGAAATAAACAGCCAATTATGCTTTGACTTACTTCTGACTATGAATGCTGATTCTCTAAGGCCAAGCAGCGTAAATACAGGCTTTCTAAGAACGGTCTGTGTTTATTTATATCTTAACATATCATTTATTTAGATATGTAGTTTATACATATTTTATATATTTTGTGTATTTATAATGTATTTCATTCAATTTTATATTTGTAATAAAAGCTTACAAATATGCATTTCTGTTTATGTTGCTCTTGTTTATTATTAATTATATATATATATATATATATATATATATATACGAACTATTATATATATTTTTGTATATATTTTTTTACATTTTACCTTATTTGTATATTTATATATACACGAACTATTATATATTATTATGTATGTATTACCAGCAAATTAGCATATTAGAATAATTTCCGAAGGATCATATGACACTGAAGACTGGAGTATCATCTGCTGAAAAATCAATTTTGCCTCACAGGCATACATTATATTTTAAGAATTATTCAAATAGAACACATCTATTTCAAATTGTAATAATGTTTCACACAATATTACTGTTTTTACCATCACAGCTAAACCTTCCAAACTTTTGGACATAATGTGTGTACATAATAATAATAATTAGTAGTAATAGTAGTAATAGTATTGTTGTTATTGTATGGAACATTGTTAACATGATAACATGATTATGGGTCTTATTACAATAAATATCTATAAACTATAGCCACACACACACACACACACACACACACACACACACACACACACACACACACATATATATATGCTTTTAAAACATTCAGTTTTGGACTTTGAATACTTTAGATGCTTATATTTCAAAAAGTCTAGACTACTAATGCATCTTTTGTTCTGCACCTCTGCACTGCTGCTCTGGCCAGAACTAACACTTGGAACACAGTGCACTTCACATTAGTTCTATTAGTTGTTTTTTTGCCGTTTTTGACATTTTCACAATTCTACCCATTTTAAAACCCCAATTATTTTTGTCACACCCTTCACAAGGCTTACATTTTATTTACATGTATTCATATAGGAGACACTTTTATCCAAGGCGACTTACAAATGAGGAAGTAACAAAGCAGTTCTGAAGTTTTCCTAAGCTAGCAAACTATTTAAAATAGGCCACTCTCAGAAAAAGCGTACAGAGCTGTCAGTAGGGCGATACCCTATTAAAGCTAAAAGGTACATCTACCCAGTGTTGGGTAAGTTACTCTAAAAAAGTCATTAATTACTAGTTACTAATTACATCTTCAACAGTGTAATTAGATTACTGTACAAATTACTCTCCCAAAAAGTATTTAATTACTTATTACTAATTATTTTCTAAGTCATATATCAACCTTGACAAGTTAATGATACAAGGATATACACTAAACGGTTATTTTAATTATTTCAAATAAATAAAAGATAACTACATAAATGATTCTGGTCACACTTTAGATTAGGGTCTATTTCTCACTATTAACTAACTATTAACTATGACTTTTGCTTCAATATTCCCCTAATTGCTGCTTATTAATGCTTAGTAAAGTAGTTGTTAAGTTTAAGAATTGGGTAGGATTTAGAATAAGGTCTTGCAGAATAAGACATTACTATGTGCTTTTTAAGTAATAATATCCCAGTAATATTCATGCTAATAGCCAAGTTAATAGTGAGAATTGGACACAAAAGTGTTACCAATATTCTTATTAACTCACCCCATTTCTCACTATTAACTAACTATTAACTATGACTTTTGCTTCAATATTCCCCTAATTACCGCTGATTAATACTTAGTAAAGTAGTTAAGTTTAAGAATTGGGTAGGATTTAGAATAAGGTCTTGCAGAATAAGACATTAATATGTGCTTTAAGTAATAATAAACAGCCAATATAACAGTAATATTCATGCTAATAACCAACTAGTTAATAGTGAGAACTGGACACAAAAGTGTTACCAATATTCTTTTTAACTCACCAAAGAATTTAAAGTGAGAAGGGTACATAAAAAGCATGCATTCTAAGGTTAGACTTTAAATTGTGATGTTAAATCCACTATTGTATTGTATAGAAATGTTCTACAATCTATACACAGCATTAAGTTCAGTTGCATAAGAAATAACTGTAATTAAAGTACAGAAAAAATAAGAGTAATCCAAATTACAGTAACTATTTACTTAATAACACTGCATCTACCTGATGTGTCCATATTAGTAACTTAAAGGTTATATTAGTACTGGTCTTCCTTACAATATTTTTGCAAATTAAGGCAAAAAGGTTCATGTCTACTTTTCTGTCAACTACTTGTAAGTTTGCACATGAAACATTAGTGTTTTGTGAATTATATGTTGTCTGTTGACAGCAGCACAACAGTTTTAAAGTAAAAACCTGGGAAAGCTACTTTTGTTTTTGATAAATGTACCTCTCTTAAGACCTAGGTGCCAACGCAAGGCAAAAGACAAATGAGATTTGGCAGATAAATCCTTCCTTTTCTTTGTCACTGTTTAGAAATAAATGTCCCCTTTCTGTTGTTTGCTGGAGTGGGAGGATATATATTCCCACCACAGTGAATTGATCAAAGAAAGAACTAGTTTTAGATGTCAGAAAATGGTAGAGATGAAATTGTGCTCAGCAGAGGAATGTCTTACAGAATCAGTGAAAATGAAATACAGAAGGAACCAGACAGAACATGATGAGAGCTGTAAAATTGTACAGCAGAAACAAATCGATACTTGGGGCAGATGAATCAAATCCGGCCCCATCAATCGGAATCCTCTGGGATTGTTGAACGCTCCCTAACTCTGCCCTCCCATTAGTTCCCAATCCCTCTAATATCCCTCTCAAATCCAACACATCCCACCGCAAAGCCTCAAACACCCTGCGCTGCCATGTTTCTCCAGTCAGGGCCTCCGAATTGTTTTAGGAAGCACCATCATTGTTCAGCAGAGTTCAGCTGAACACACAGTTGTGGCTTTCCCAAAGACTTCTTTGACACCCACTCAGCCAGGTTTGCCAAATGCCTTCAATCAAGAGTAGCTAAAGCCTGCCTGAAAAGTCACTAAATATCTCAAGAAGACCTAATGCGCTAATAAGCATATGTGTGACATCATCATGTCGTATCAGCCCTTTACATTCGTTTGCTTTTTATACAGCCTATTTTAATACAGCCAAAAAACTGTTCTCATTGACATATTTTTGTGACCCAAGACTGTATTGCAGTCACTTTCAATCTGCTGCTGTTCTGCACTGTTAAAATGTTGCTAAAATTTCAGATTTATAAACAAGACATCAATTGACAACATAACCAGACACATACGTTAAAGACAATGGTTGTGCTGTGATTTCAGCTATATTTGCATCTGAAATGATAATGAGAGAACTTTTTTTTTGTTGTTTGTTTGTTTGTTTGTTTTCATTTACAGTAGCCTAACTGCTTTCCAACATATAGCATATATTAAATTAATTGATTTAACTCGATATGGCACAATTCATTTTTTTCCTGATAGAATATTTAAAAAAAAAGTAATTTGCCAATCTTTTTTTTTTGTTGTTGTTGCCTTTCTGGCATTGAAAACATGTAATTTGTTGGCACAAAAAAAAATGTCATTTTTCCTCTCAGTTCTTGTGCTGTGTGAAAATGAATATCAAACTATTAGTGGAAATAATTTCAGCATATGAGAAGCTTGAACTTTCATGTCTTCATATGAATTGTCGTTATTTACTGCAAGTCCTCATTTATCGCACAACTACCTCCTGCAGAACTTCATCTCAGTTTTGCTTGATGTTAGCCAGCAGGCGCGTTTCCATTACAGAGTTGCGCAAAACTTTGGCGATATTTTATAAATGTCAATTAAAAAAGTATTGCGAAATGACGACGTTTCCATTAACCAATGTTATGCGACTAAAACGTAACCTTTTGCCTCTGGCGATAAGTCATGGCAACGGATTTTGCAGAACTTCATCTCAGTTTTGCTTGATGTTAGCCAGTAGGCGCGTTTCCATTACAGATTTGCACAAAACTTTGGCGATATTTTATAAATGTCGATAAAAAAAGGGTATTGCGAAATGACGGCATTTCCATTAACCAATGTTATGCGACTAAAACGGAACTTTTTGCCTCTCGCGATAAGTCATGGCAACGGATTTTGGTGGGATTTTGGCTATATTTATTCAAATGAGACGTATGCGTGTATCTTTACAGAAGCAGCACAGAGAGCCGCTTCAGAAACATGCGTGGCGCGGCTGGAATAAGCACAAGCATTGACTAGAGTGGCCGCAATCAGCTTCAGTGGCCGTATCAGAGCCACACTGCACCGCAGACATGTGCAGTAAGCATTAATAGTAGGGAAAGCCCCTTATACTGGAGAGCGGCCAAGTAAGAAGTGTTTCTTGGATGTTATAGTACACTGAAGAATGATCATATGACTTTTTACATACGCCATGTGAAAAAAACGTCTCCATTGAAGTTTTGCGAATTATTCCTTTTTCGCATTGCCTGAAAAACCACCTCATGCGAGCGTAAAAACTTTTTTGCGATATATGGCCATTTTTGCGAAATTGACACGTTTGCATTAGGCGTATTTTCAAGTCGCAATTTCAATTTGTGCAATTTGAAGGGTAATGGAAACGCGCCTGTGTTATTCATACCACTGAGACATGACTATCCTAAGATGCTGTAAAGCACATCTAAATTATAAATTAAACTAAATATTTGCCCTTTTAATGACTCACCTTTAAGAAGACTGGATTTCACAGTCTCACTCCTGTTCTCAGTTTTTCCAGATTACGAGAAAATGTTTAAGAAGGAAAAGCATAAGATAGGTGTGATTTTACAAAGCAAAGTCATAAATGTTCAAGGAATCTGTACAAAAATTACTGTGAAATATTGCAAAAATTGACAAAATTGTTGCTTCACATGTTCCATATGTTCTGATTGGCTGTGATTGTCATATTGCTCAGCAGTTTTACATTCGGTATGGACAGATTGCTTGTCATTGGAAACTTGTAGCACACTTGTGCACATTCTACTCATTTGATATCTTCTTTTTGCATATATTCAGGAAGCCTGTATATTTGCAAGCAGCTATGTAATTTCAAAGGCAGTACCCTAGTCTTTCAGAAAGAATGGAGGGTAAACAAAAGGACAGGAACAAAAAAATGATCTACCACGTAAGTATCAATCATATTAAATGCTTTAAAATGAGAATTGAATTGAAAGATTATTTAGCAATTGAAAGAAGATTGTTTTGAAAGGTATTGAAAAAAAGATCCTTCAACTGTAGTTATTTATAAAAAGAAAATGTGTTGGTTTAAGGACATGAATACTTGGAAGGAAAATAAGGAACGTATATGGAAATGTGCTGTTTATACAAAAAATAGGGATGGAAGTTTGTAAAAACTTAATATTTTAAACAACAGTTCAATGTTAAAAACATTATCTGTATGTAATCCGGTCCTAGAAAACCTTCATGGAAAGAAAAATACAATTATTTGTAAACCTATATTATCTTGGGCACACCGACCAAGATAATATTTATTGATCGAATAATGGTCCACTGAGGATATATTTGAAAGGTCATGGAGTTTATTCATTATTAAGAGTTAATTTGAGCCGTGAGAGGTGAACAGGTTTGAGGCAGGGATTAAATAAGGACATAAAATCCTGAATCTATACATCTTTTCTTCTTCATCTCTGCTCGGTGCAATTAAAAAAATATATATATTTTTTATTAAATCATTTATATAGAGCTGCCCTCAGAGCTAATTATCAACCTGACATTCTTCAAATATGTACCAGCCAGCACACACAATAAACATTATATAAACTGAACATGAAATTGGTGACTGAAAGCCCAAAGCAGGTGCTAATTTAAAAAAAAAAAGTATCTTTAGTATTCAGACCTTTCCTTTAGTCGTCAGATATTCCTGTTTTTATCTGCCTTCAGCTTCAACCACTTCATCAAGATTCAGTTCATAGTCTCAAGTTCACAAGCCCGGCATATTGGCCTCTATGCAAAACTTGCAAACTCTGAAGCTGCAGGATTTGGTTTCTTAAACTGGTTTGAATTTTACTTCATTCAAATTGAAAATGCAATTCTGCCTTCTGTTTGCTGCCTCAATTAGGAATAAACAACATTTAATTTCATTTCTGAATGGCGCGCAACCCTGCTAACCTCTGATTTCGTGTTATTTCAGGTGTGAGGATTCCTCAGAGAAAGAGAAGGTGAGAGAACTTGTTCAGATTCATGATTAGGTTTTCCTGATGGTTACAGATATTTCTTGTCTGAGTGAGACAGTTGGTAAGAGCCAGATCCCGTTTTATGGCTGTATTATTTTTTATAGTTTATTAGAAGCGCAGTGCTTTGCCAGCTGTAAAATGATGTGGTAAACCTTTTTAAAATGTTCCATAGTCACAGTGACATTGTTAATATTAGGGCATATGAGAGAGAGAGAGAAACAGATTTGTCTTGTACGGAAGCCTCATCTCATTTGTTCAAATCTGCTGCAGCACAGAAGGCTGGAGTCACTGTAAATGGTAACAGCTGTAAAGGCTGAGATGTTTTTGTAGCGCAGACCTTTCGGGAACACTTCACATGAGTATTATATCCCATCTGGGGTGTTGTACTCGTCCTTTCAAATATGAAATCTGGGAGAAATGTTTCTCTTTGGATCTAGAAAGCTAGACTCTCCCCATTTTTCTGGTAAAAGTACAATTATGTTCAAAGATAAACGTTGCCGTGCCTCTAAAAGTAAATAGTCACTTCTCTGTAAATTCGGGAAACCTTAGAGAGTTAAGTTTTCACTGTGTTATAATTGGCTTGATGGCAATATTCTGTCACTCATTTGGTTTAAAAGATATTCAAAAATAATGATTGATCCATTGATTTGCAAGTATTTATTCCAAAAAAAAAAAAAAAGACATTGCTGAAGTAATCTCACATCTGGTTTCTCTAGAGTTTGCTTGAAAAAGTCCATCCAAGACATTTTTTTTTAGCTCTGTGCTCTTTCTGTATGTTGACAGTTATTGAAATTATTTTCTCATAGTATATTTCTGTATTTTTTTTCCATCATTTATTTTATTTTTATATGACTGTGTGTCATATAAAATAAATACTTATTTTAATTTATTTTACTAACAACATATTAGAAAATCAGCATAATTTGAGTACAAATTGCCAGGAAGCTCAGTGGGTTGAATTGAGCTAGTCAAACTATTTATTTATTTATTTTCTGTTATATGGCATAGTTACATAGCTCAAGGTCTGAAGTAAAGCTTTCAAAAAATGAGTTTCTAGTTCTGACAAATGCACCGCTGTCAGCAAATTGTCTACATTTTGGCTGTGTTGGAAATACATAATGGCTGTTTACCTGAACAATAACTGAATGAAATGAACTTGATAAAATTGGGCATGAAGGAATCATACAAACATGTAAGAAGCAGTTATATTTTCTAATTTACGTTTTTATTTCACTGCAAATGTTTTCAGTTAAATTCAAAATTGACCCTTAATGCATGTTCCTGGTCTTGCGTGTGATTCATTAGTGCACTTTATTCCAAGAAAAACAGTCATCAAGATTATAATAACATTCTTCACATTTGAAATGGCTTTGTTTTTTAGCTGATGACCAATTTCAAAGTTTGTTTTACTTCCAGAAAAGAATGGAGAAGAAGATCATGTTAAAACGTGATTATTCAAATCGAAAATGGAAGCTACATTATTGAAAAAGCATCTTCCACGTGTCAGTCATTAATTCCCACGTTGAGGTGAAATGGCATCACATGGTCTCGTGTGGTGCCGATTACGCATTCCCATTCGAGCCTTAGGCAACCTGAAGGCCAATACACCTAATGGGCTATAAAAAAAATCGTGCTAAAACATTTATGAAGAAAAAAATCTGAATTACATGGTAAAACCAACTGATATAACATGCAACCCCTATCGCATATACATCAGAAGCAGTGTGCTGTAGATACAGTGCAGCGTAAATATGAAAGTAAATTACTTAAAGAGAATGCTAATATGTTTGTTGGCCATAAGCATATTGCACAGGTTCACTGAGGCTGAAAATGGCATTGGCATTGCATGTTGCATACCTAAATGTGATCCAATAGTATATGATTGACAGGTGGTTGTCTGACAGGAACATAGTAGCAACATATTGTCTGATGTTTTATAAATTTAAGTGTAGCCACTTTTTACAAATTCCCCTGGGAATCCAAGGTGGGATTTCTTTTTCCTTTTCACGTGTATAGTTTTTTTAGTACAGCACTGGTGGCTGCTTTTTGTGGGAGAACCTGTGCTGGACTTCAGGTAGAATTCTAGACATGATTTACACATGATATTTAAACCAGATTTTAAGGATTTAACGACACTTGGACACATATACATATGTGAACCGCTTCCATAACAGCTTATAGTTAGTGGTAGACAAAAACTTATGTAACCATGTTGCATTTGAATCGTAGACGCTAATTTATCCTCTGATGCTTCCTGAACAGCACAAAGGACTGCCTACACCTGTCAGTCAACCTTTGTGTTAAAACAAGCGTTTTAAAGTTTGCCAGTTATCACCCTAGACAGATGCTAAAACCAGGTGCAGGGGCGTTTCCAGCCTTTCATCACTACAGGGACACTTGCTCCTCATCAAGTAAATAATTGTACCTTTATTTGGATTAAGTCCCCTGGGTGAAGTTTGCTTCAAAATCAGCACCAGGCCGGAGCTCAGTAATGCTTTGTGTGTGTGTGTGTGTGTGTGTGTGTGTGTGTGTGTGTGTAGTGTTGTGTAAACATGGTCAACAGATGATGCAAGTTCAGTCTGCCTACCTACAACACACTACCATTAAAGTTTGGAGTCAGTAAGACCATCCATCCATCTTTCCTTCCTTCCTTCTTCCTTCCTTCCTTCCTTCCTGCCTTCCTTCCTTCCTTCCTTCCTTCCTTCCTTTCAGCAATGACACATTATCATGTGATACTGAAAGACTCGCTGCTGACAATTCAGCTTTACCTACACAGGAATAAATTACATTTTTAAATAGATTCAAATAGAAAACTGATTTTGAATTATTATTTTACAATATTACTGTTTCTTACTATACTTTTGACTAATTAAATGCAGCCTTGGTGAGCATAAAATATTTTTTTTCATATCGACCCCAAACCCTTGAACATTAGTGCAATTTAGAATCTTATTCTCCTGATCATTGACCCACAAAACAGATGGAAACGGTTTAGTTTACTTTCTTCATATTGTCAGAACTGCTGTCCAATTGCATTCATTCAGGTCAGCATGTTTGGTGACCTCTGGCCTCTTAAACTTTTGTTTAAGAAATGTTTTTTTTTTTTTTTGCAATTTAGCCAATAAATTGCAATTTTTTTGCAATTTAGCCTTTTAACTTTATAATTTTCTGTGTTTTTCTGTTCATCTTTTTTTTATTCCTGTCATAAAGAAAGTATAAATCTGGTGGGTCACAGTTGGTTATTAGCACTGAAGAAAAAAAAATAATGCCTTTAAAGTTGGGCTTGTAAAGGCTTCTACAGAATCAACATGATGTGTGTATCATGCAATTTTTTCCTCTGTGCATGCAAATCAAAAATCAACATTTGAGAGCATGTCAAACATGTTTTTCTTGTCATTTGATTACTTTGTGTAAATACATTTATGTTGATTCTGTGTGGCATACTGTGTAAACACAGTATTTGCCACTTCTATGTTTAGATAAATTGCTCTAAATAGGCAAATTTAACCGTATACCATAATTGGCTTCTAATGCTGTGAGCAACGTAAAAAGGGCCTTAAAGACTGAATGGAGTATGATTAGGAAAGACATTGGCGAGACGGACGCTCAGCGTTTCAGTCTGCAGGCTAAAACCTATTAGTGGCGAATGTGTAGCATCAGTCTTTCTTCCCATTCACCAAATGATCTTCCCTTCATTATCTCATTACTTCATCGCCCTCGAGACGAAGCACCATGCAGAAAAGCCAAACTGTCGAGCTCTCTTAAAATCGTGTGAAACTTTCCTCACAGATTTCTTCGCATGCGGTCTGAAACATGCAGTCTTGGTTGCCCTAGGTTTCACCTGTTCCACAGTTCACTCCAAGCGAGCTTCAAAATGACAAGACAAATTCACCTCAGGCGTTCTGTAAGAGTTCAATTAATACGGGTTACGCCAGTAGATGCAAATTTGCCCATGTGCGTGACAACTTCATTTACGAGGCCTAGAGAGAGGTTTTTCCCTAGACACTGGACTATTATGATTGGATGTCTGTTCTAATTCCTCATTTAGACAACGACATTGGCTCTCAAATAAGCCGCTGATAAGGTGGATTCTTTTTTTTCTTTCTCCCTGGGACAAACAGAGCCTGAAAAATGATATGGCTGACATTGACAGGTCTACATAAGATGCAGTCGGCGAAGGAGATTCTTTCTCCTCTGTTAATGTCAGGTAGGGAATGAGTTCATTTAAATGAGAGCGGAACACCAGAATATTAATGAAGAGGGAGTTCTGGCAAAGAAATCCTGAAGGATTAAAGCCAAGATTAGTGTTACCTATGTCGGTTAGACTCATTAGCAATATTAACAAACATTAGAATGTTATATAATACCAAACAGATCATTAGGGCTGCTTAAAGGAACAGTTCATCCAAACATGACAATTCTGTGATTATTTAATCAACCTCATGTTGTTTCAAACCTGTATGCTCTTATTGTTTTTCATGGAACTCAAAAGAAGATTTGTTTTTGAAGAATGTTCATACAGCACTTACAAGAACAAAAAAAAATCATAATGCATAAAAATGACAGCATAATGGATTTGATGAGAGGGCGAGTAAACAATGGCAGAATTGTTTTAATTGAAATGAACTGTTGTTTTAATATGCAATGGAACTGTTAGAAATGTTTTTGAAGATTTTTTATTTTTGTTTGTTTTGTAAAGTCACATCACTTAACATATAGTCCTTTTCCAGACATTTTTCTAAACAACATTTTAACCAAGGCAAAATACGCAAATCAAGGGGAAAAAGAGATAATGGCAAACTAAAAAAAAATATATATATATAATAATAATATTTTGTTAAAGAAAACATACTCTTTCTTGCATACAAATATATCTAAATTTATGTGCAGTGAAGCTGCAGGGGAAAAAAAGGTCATTTTAAAGTTTAAAATAAAAATCATGTCAGACTGTGACATTGACGGTCACAATTCTGAGATATAATGTCAAAATTATGAAAAAACAAAGTAAAAGCTGCAAGATATTAAGTCAAATTGTGAGAGATAGTCACAGTGCTGAGAAATAAAGTTGCAATTACCTTTGTATTTCTTGTTTATTTATTGATTTATTTTTTAACTTGAGGTGGAATTTGGTGTCCATAAATGATTTTTTTAATACATTATTTCTTTCTTTCTTTCTTTCTTTCTTTCTTTGCAGACATATATAAATAATCATATACCTAATGTGTTGGACTTTAAACCTCTCTAAATTATGCTTATACACACTTTAGTTGTTTAATTATAAAATGGATTGTTTAAAAAAAAAAAAAAGCCTTTAGATCCCAGGGTTATTTTGATACTGTCGTATCATTTTCAGAAGTCAGACAGATGGCATGTGTATTGATCATCGATTCTTGTTGTAGTTGTATCTTCAGTTCATCTTGTGTACTTGATGTTATTCTTGTCCAACATGAGGTCTGACACTGTCAGATCCCGAGCGTTAGATTCTGACAGTACGGTGTTTAGAAGCTCAAATCAGTTGCCTCCAGGAGACGAGCTTTAAAAGCCTCTAAATTTGATGCACAGATGAAGCATCTCCTCCTGTTTCATCTCAAACATCTCTGAAAAGCTGACACTTTTTTGAAAATTGCTGTTATGAATTAGGCATATCTAAGTGTGATAGCATCTACATGGGGTTCAGAGATCATAGTGAATTCCCTCAGAACCCAAAGCATGTGTCAAGCTCAAACACACACACACACACACGTACAGAGCAGATGTAAAACAGCAGAGACCTGGCTGTGATCTCATGCTAATAACAGTGATACAGTATACACAAATATATACAGATATATGAAACCAACTAAATAAAACTTCTCTTCCTCAAACAACATCAAAATACGTGGCAGAGGCATTTGTGAAGTGGGTGTGTGTCACAAAAAGTCACCACACACACACACACACACACGTACAGAGCAGCAGAGACCTGGCTGTGATCACATGCTAATGACAGAGATATACACAGATATATACAGATATATAAAACAAACTAAATAAAACTTCTCTTTCTCAAACAACATCAAAATATATGGCAGAGGCATTTGTGAAGTGGGTGTGTGTCACAAAAAGTCACTTTGGTAGAAAAGAAGAATCTGCTAAGCACAGAAATGAAATGTGTTCTGTTCCCAGACAGGCCAGTAAAGGGGAATATTAGATTTCTAGAACTACACTCAGGGGGATTTCAGTACAAATTAATAAGGCTGTGTTGTTTTAGCACCCGATTCACTAATGGAATTATGCAAATCACACAAGGCAAAGTAAGTCAACTGGTCATTGAAACCCAATATTAAAAGTTTCAGCATTTTTTCGTAGAAAGCAGCTGTGTTAAAAGAATCATTCACCCACAAATTTGCAACAAATTACCATTTGAGATGTGAATGAGTTTTTATTGATCAAAACTGATTTTGAGAAATGTAGCATTACACCACTTGCTCACCAATGGATCCTCTGCAGTGAATGGGTGCCGTCAGAATGAGAGTCCAAACAACTGATAAAACATTGCGATAATCCCGGAGTAATCCACACTAAAGCTGTTTATTGAAGTCATGATTTTGAAGATTATAATAATTGATCTTGGATTTTCATCAAAAGCCTTTTCAAAGTTCAAACTATATATTTTATAGCAGGGGGATTTACAAGTTCAAATAGATCTGCATTAACAAAAAAAAAAAAAAAAAATTCAGTCCCATCCAGACCCTTTTGCGCGGTGATGTTCCCATTGCGAACGTCAGCGAGCACTGGAACAAGAGGCAGAGAGAGAGAGAACAGACACACACAAG
>NW_015548291.1:0-203 GCF_001515605.1 Sinocyclocheilus anshuiensis
TGTACTTTGACGAACTCCTCCTACAGTTTTAATCGGATCATCTTCCTTTGTGATGTTAAATTGCGAAGATCTTGAGTTTTCGTCAAGGGGCATGTCCCTGGCGGCCTAACAAATTTCGATGTTTCGCTATGAAAAAGGAAGTTGCTATAACTCAGACATACAATGTCCAATCTGCCCCAAACTTCACATGTTTGATAAGACTC
>NW_015548291.1:366-998 GCF_001515605.1 Sinocyclocheilus anshuiensis
ATGACATCAACATGTTTTCTTTGGTCAGTCTAATCTAAAGGCCTTTGCGATGTGAATTTGTGAAGATCTTGAGTTTTCGTTAAAGGATGTGTCCATGGCGCCGTGACAAACTTCGATGTCTCGCCATGGGAATAAAAGTTTTTGTAAATCAGGCACAAAATGTCCGATCTTCCCCAAACTTTACATGTGTGATAAGAGTCCCGGCCTGAACACATCTGAAGGCCAATATTCCATCGGGTGTGGCAAAATAGCTCGACAGCGCCATCTATACACTTTCAACGGAGTGCGCCTCGAGCTACGTTTCGCGTACATGTACGAAATTGGTACACTCATGTAACACACCAATACCTACAAAAAAGTGTCTTGGAGCAAAATCCGAAATCCAACAGGAAGTCAGTTATTTTAAATTTTCTCTGCAAATTTTGTGTAATTTTTGCCATTTTCAGACGTTGTATTTTAACGAACTCCTCCTAGAGATTATTTCAGATGATTATACTGAATAACCAAGGTTATTCAGTATAATCTCAAGGCCTTTGCGATTGTAAATTGCGAAGATCTTCAGTTTTCGCTGAAGGGCGTGTCCGTGGCGGCCTGACAAATTTCGATGTTTCGCCATGAAAAAGGAAGTTGCT
>NW_015548291.1:1068-2556 GCF_001515605.1 Sinocyclocheilus anshuiensis
CAGTGTCCAATCTGCCCCAAATTTAACAAGTTTGATAAGAGTCCTGTCCTGAACACATCTACATGCCCATATTCGGTTACATTCATAGCGCCACCTGCTGGCAACAGGAAGTGACATGTTTAACACTGTTATGGACTCCAAGGAACATATTAAAAAGCGTCAGCAAGTGTTAAATAGGCTGGCCATTGTGAACATACTAAAACATGCTAGCAACACTTAGCTAAGTGCTAAAGCATGATATTAATGCAGTGAAAGAGGAAGTTACTGTAACTCAGGCATGCAGTGTCCAATCTGCCCCAAACTTCACACGTTTGATAGGTGTTATGTCCTGAACAAATACCCATGCCCAAATTACATTATTCTCATAGCGCCACCTGCTGGCAACAGGAAGTGACATGCTTAATACTGTTATGGACTCCTCGGAACATAATAAAAAGCATCAGCAACTGTTAAATAGGCTGGCAATAGGCTAGAAACATACTAAAACATGCTAGCAACACTTAGCTAAGTGCTAAAGCATGCTATTAATAAAGTGAAACAGGAAGTTACTGTATCTCAGGCACACTCATAGCCACCCTCAAGCTGAGCGACAGGCACGCCGCCCATCTCCAGCAGGAGCTAACACGCACGCAACGACACGTCGAGCAGCTAGAACTGGAGGCTCAGGAACGACGGGAAGGGCCTGATGAAGTGGAACAAGGCGCAGAGGAGGAGATCACTAGGCTAAAAGAGACCCTAGCAGCTACTATCCAAGAAATGGAAAAAGGCAAGGCTGACTACACTGATCTCTCCAATAAGCTACAATATGCAGAACAGCTCCTGGAAAAGGCAAAAGCCGACTTCAGAGACAAGAACAGCCGAATTAAAGCCCTTGAAACTCACCTGGATGAGTCCAGAAATGAGATTGAGAAATGACAACAGCTGGACTACATCAAAGAGAAGTCCGACAGCATCAGAGAGGAACTCAGACATGCCTACGAGCTGCGCCCTGAGCCTACAAAGACACGACGGGCACCCGTCTCACCCCTGCCAAGCAGGACCGGGTCACCGGACTGACGCGTGAGCAAAAGGGGGAGGGGGCAGTGCTGAAACATTGACCGGCTCCCTCAAAAGAACTTTACCTCACGACAAAGCTAAAAGAACATGCTCCAGCCAGCCACAGAGCATTGCATGGCTTGGACCTCAAAGACCTCAACAAGCTCGCCAGAAACATTGGCAAATTCACCCCAAGTGTGCCAGGTAGCCAGGATGTCCAAGCTTATCTGCAAGACGTCGATTTCCATCTGGAAATGAGACCCAATGTAACTGACAAAGATAGACTCTATTTTCTCCGAACGTCATCCAGCCCCGAAGCGCGCAGCTTCCTGGACCGGCAGCCTGCTCACACAAAAACTAATTACCACCTGCTCCGAGAAGCCCTCATTAAAGAATTCGCCGACCCTGAGTCAGAACAAGGACTAGTGGCTGCCCTGGAGACGAGACAAGGAC
>NW_015548291.1:2689-3668 GCF_001515605.1 Sinocyclocheilus anshuiensis
CAAAACTCTCTTCCTGAGAAACCTCCATCCTGGAGTAAGCCACCATCTTGGCGTTCTCGCATGTCCACGAACAATGAATGCTCAACAGTTGCGAGACTTGGCGCATAAAGCCTACGGCAAACAGAAGATGGCCTCAGAAAAGGGTGCCAAACCCCCAGCAGTTCTTGACTTCAACACTTAAAGTCAGGAGCTGGCTCTAGAGGGCGCCCAACATCAAGACCATGCCAAGCCGCCACACAAAGAGTGGAACACACCCTCGTCCAACAGAGAACGAGACTCCCATGCTGGTACCCGACCTAAACAGAGGAACAACCGCTGGGATGGACCGCGTGGATGACAACACTCACCTGGACGTCACTGGGAAAAATCTTGGGATCAATCCAGACCTTGTGAGAATCAATGGGACAGATAATGGAATCAGCCAAACCCATTTGGAAACTCAAGAGGAAAAGGCTTGTGGGAATCCAACGGAAACTCCAAGGGAAAACGACAAACGCATCCGGGAGCAACCAGTCCAAGGAATCAACGAAGGAACTCGCAAAGATTCCAAGCTGACCAAGCTCAAACTGAATCCACACAAGAACAAAAGACATCACCGTGTTTCGACTCACAAGAGCTGATGAAAATGATGATGAAAGAGTTCAGCAACAGAGAACAGCACTCCTTCACCTCACTCTCAGAGAACCGTAACCTCCATAACTTCAGACGGACAAGAAATCCCACCTGAACAACCTGCAAAACAGTCAGAAACTGACCCAAAACCTGATGCGTAAGATCACAGCAGCGTCCATCAAACACCTGCTGACGAAACCACTCAAATTCCTGAAAGTGCTGTCTTGGTCGTCTGCCACTCCTCCGAGGAACACCAGATCAGTCCTGACATCCTACCAGTCTCATCCCAAACTCCAGTCCCTCAACTACTGGGCGACCTCATTGAGAAAGGTATAGCAAGAAAGTTTTACCTCTCCATCATCATTGA
>NW_015548291.1:4777-6124 GCF_001515605.1 Sinocyclocheilus anshuiensis
CAGAGCCCCTCAAATGACTCAACAATGGAGGAACCCTACGCCGGGTTCGGCGCACAAATCCAACAGATCCTGAGCGAGGCGGATGCCCTCCACAAGGAAGCAGATCTCCAAGAACTCAAAGAGGTTCTGTGCAAGTACAAGGACTCCTTCGCAAAGGACTCCCTGGATTGTGGCCTGACCAACATCCACACGATGCGCATTTCGACACCCAGATGCGCCACCCACATTTGTACGACAGTACAAGATTCCAATAGCGTCATATGAGCCAGTGCAAGAAATTGTTGACTCCATGCTGGAAAAGGGGGTCATCCGGCCCTGTAACAGCACATACTCTGCTCCGATATGGCCAGTCATGAAACCCAACGGCAAATGGCGGCCCACTATCGACTATCGCAAGTTGAACCAGCAAGTACCCTTGTCACGATGGCCGATGACCCAGTTGGACCAAGAAATTCCAAAAATCAAAGGCTCGACGATCCTTTGTACACTGGACATCACCTCAGGGTTCTGGACAATCCCTGTCCACCCCGATGACCAACAAAAGCTGGCTTTCACCTTTGGCAATCGACAATATACCTTCACACAGTGCCCCTTCGGCTATGCCAACTCACCAGCTGAATTCAACATCTTCCTGAACAAAGCATGCCCTGATGCCAGAACCAGAGGCAACCTGGTTTACGTGGATGATGTGCTTTTGAAAAGCTCAAATGTGGCAGACCACCTCAAAGAAATCGATCACGTCCTGAACCAGCTGACAACAGCAGGAGCAAAGATCGCCCTCCACAAAGGACAATGGTGCAAAACCAAAGTGACCTACGTCGGCCTGCTTATCGGACGAGATGGCATCGAACCACAGTCCAGTCGCACCCAAGTAGTCCAAAACATAAAGACACCCACTAACATTTCTGAGCTACGAAGCTTTCTGGGAGTGTGCAATTATTCAAGACAGTTCATTGAACACTACGCTGACATCGCACGACCACTAACCTCCCTCCTGAGAAAAGACGAACCCTTCGTCTGGTCGGAAGCCCAGGACACAGCTATGAGCGTGCTCAAACAATGTCTGTGCGCTGCACAATGCCTGGCCTACCCAGACCCAGGAAAAGAGTTCTATCTGGACGCTGGATTCTCCAATCACTACCTCAGTGCAGGCCTGTACCAGCTCCATGACAAAGACAAGCGAGTGGTCGCTTATGCCAGCAAAACACTGCTTCCCCCAGAATGCAAATACTCAGACTGCGAAAAAGCTTTGCTTTGCACTGTGTGGGCCATCCAGCGTTTCTCCAACTACATTGGAGCTCAGAAGGTTATCATGTAAACCTGTCACCAGCCAGTAACCTTCCTCAA
>NW_015548291.1:7867-11563 GCF_001515605.1 Sinocyclocheilus anshuiensis
GAACGCAACTTATTGATTTGACTCCTGTCGATACCGCTTTAGAAGCTATCGCTCGCCTTCCGCCCACTGGTGCGCCAATCATTCGGTCTTGGTCTGCCGCTGACACAGCGCTTTGTGTTTCTACTATTGTAGGATATGTTGTGACTCTGACACTTGCCTTCCTCCTCCACAAGCGAGTGAACGCCGTTCAAGAGTCTTTCAACAAATGTACGTCCGGCGTCCCGCGCATGTCCCGATGTGATAAAACTGACCAAGAACCTGAACCTGAGAACTCAACAAACCTGATTGAGATTACGCCTATACCGCCTCGTCGAACCTCTGACAATTAGAGCAATCTAAATGACACAATAATGATACAAGTAATCCTAAATAATGCACCCCTATGTCTTCTCAAGTTTCGAACCTGATCATTCCCAAATTACCCAAGTCCTGCACCAGGATTCAGTCAGTGATGGAGATGTTGTTTGTGTCTTGTGTGTGTCTGTTCTCTCTGCCTCTTGTTCCAGTGCCCGCTGACGTTCGCAATGGGAACCTCACCGAGCAAAAGGGGGATATATGTAGGATTCCGATCACGAACAGACACTGATATGCCATGGAGTCAACGATCATGAGGTCTAAACTAATCACCCCAGCACATGACTCCAATATTCTGGGTTGACTTCCTGTCAGTCTTGTTATCATCTACTCCGAGGGGTGATGAAAAACTCATCCAATCAGGAGATAACACAGAGATCTTTTGTATCAGGACTATAACCTATAGATACCTCGTGACATCTTGTGATCGCCAATGAATGGAACTATCATATCCAACAGGAAAAGGATGAATAATTTAATCACACCCTCAGGCCTGCAAACACGGGACCTATACGTGACCATCACATGACTCTTAACCACCGCATGACTTTTATGGACCAAAGGACTTTCTCTGTCCCCCCCCCATTTTTTTCCTACTTTCCAGAAAAGTGCGCGTTTCTCCTGTCACAGACTAAGAAACAGAACCTGCACAGACAATTCAAAAGACAATCATTTAAAAGTATAAAAGGGCAACTATATTCACAAATAATGTTTTGTGCCTTTCTATGCTTTCTGTTTGATGTGTTATTGACACCTATGATATTTTAATATTTGCCTTATAACTTTTCCTTTTAGTAGATAAGATTATTAATGTGTATGCAAAAACCTGTTATTTGAAGTTGAACGAAAGCTTGTTTTATTCCCACGACATTGAAATGAGTGAAAAGCTGTTATTTTGAACAGTGTGTGTTGTACGACACTTTATAGAAGTATTAACAACCTCCGGAGGGCATTCCTAGAAACTACGTCATCCAGACGCCGCATCAGCAGCCAATCTGCAGCCCTGGGATTCCCTCAAGCAGCCATCAAGGAAGCCTGTTGTCAGCAACGAGGAAACAGTTGAAACGTCAACTGTCAACTTGAACGCAAGTAACAAACAAAATCTTCTATCTGCTGAACTGGCGCTGATGATTGATTTTAAGCAGTAAAGATAAGCCAAGTCTCTGCTTTGTGATTCTCTCAGGTTGAATTTAAAAGAACTCGTGGAAAACGAGTTAGAACTTTGGGAACTTCATACAAACTCCGTTAACTTTCATTCTTCATAACTGTATGTGTGTGTGTGTGTGTGTGTGTGTGTATATGTGTGTGTTTTAGCTTAGTTTAATGTAATCTAGAATAGCCAATAAATGCTTGTTTCATTTATAAAGAAGTGTTGTCTGGTGTCGTGAAATTTTGTAAAGTTAAAACTCGTTATCCAAGATCACGTTATCTAGCTCGTAGCTTATAACTTATCAAAAGCATGTATTAACCCGTGGCCAGGGAAAATACAAATATTCAAATTGTTAATATACACGGACGTTAACGTCTCGCTTGATGAGTCGTTGATACAGTGTAAACTATCAAATTTGAAATCAGTTCTAATCAGGTCTTTTGAATAATTAATTTCATTATAAAATTCAATGAGTTAAATTCCTTACACCTTTTTTCATTTTTGACTTTTGATGTACAGTATGTGTACCTGATCTTTTATGCTAATGTGTGCAAGTACTGGTACTGAGGTACAAGTTCAGTTTTAAGTGGATTGATCAAACCATTAATGCACTACATAATATTGAAATACATAATGTTCAATTAAACTGCCATGAGTGAGTATTTAATTCACTTCAAGTATGTACAACAAATTGCAGTAGGCCTACACATGGTTATAAGTTACATATACAGTCAACACAAAGTACACATAAAATATACTTTAAATAATAGTAAAATAAGTATGTTTTTTGTAAATGCATATCGGTAATACAAATGTATTATAAACACAATATTTGAATTTCATGTATATTTTTAATACATTTAATACTACGTCTTTTTCACACGGGATGTCCAAGCAGAGATTCTGTTGAAAGATTGTGGTCCTACTTTATATTAAGTGGCCTTAACTACTATGTACTTACATCAAAAAATAAGTATAATGTACTTATGTGTTCATATTGTAATGTGTACTTAATGTGTTCATATTGTATTGCAAAACACTTTTGCTGCTATTGAGGTGGGAAACGGGTAAGGTTAGGGACAGGTTTGGTGGTATGGGTAGGTTACCCTTGTGCGGTCTTCGGTCACTTCTGTCTGGAGAATTTTACATTTTCAATTTTTAAAAATCGTAGCTTCACCAGAATGGTACAAAACTTTGTGACTTTTATGGCATTTGGTATGTGAACACAAAAAAAATTGAGGGCATGATTCAAAAAAGCTAAGTGGTCGTAAATAAATAGTCACACTCATGGTCTTTTTTTTGCTCTCACCAGGAGGTGCTATTCTGCCTTAAAAAATTGGATTTTAAAGGCCTAGTCTCTATTTTAATCTGAAATACTGCATTAATTGAAAAATAATTGTAAACAATTAGAAAAAAAATTGAGGGCATGATTCAAAAAAGCTAAGTGGTCGTAAATAAATAGTCACACTCATGGTCTTCGGTCAAAAATGACCGACCATAGGAAATGAATGGGAAATGGGTTTTTTTTAGATTTGTACAATCTACAAATCCCCCACAATGCAGAAAAAAATTGCACAGCAATGAAGGCGTGAAACTCTAAAACATCTAGAGTGCAAAATCAACACACCAACTCACACACGCGTGGACACACACACACCTATGAACTGGTGTGACTGTAACACTGCAAACTATGTAAAATAAAATCAATAATTCAACTACAATGCAGTAAAAAAGTGGACCAGAAGGATTAAGCTCTGATAAAGCATTCCTGTTAATTTTTGTTACATTTTATAGAATTTTAATGTTTTGTGTAACAAAATGCTTAGTGTGTTCAGGTTTGTAATTGAAAAATAATTGTAAACAATTAGAAAAAAAAAAAAGTGTACTATTTTCAATGGAAACAAAATTATCATAATTATTGCATAAATATTAATTAGTACCATAAAATTATCTCAAAATACAAAAGAAAAAATATTATTAAACAAAAATATATTTGATTGATTTTACTGAAGAAAAAAAAGTTACATTTCAGGTGTCCAGTCACTTTTGACCGCGGAGACCATGAGCGTGACTCCCAAATGGGGAGCGCACAAGGGTTTAAGGGTGGGTTAAGGTGTTAGGGATGGGTCAACAGTGTAATTATAAATGTAATTACAGAAATTAATTACAGATGTAATTACATGCAGATATTT
>NW_015548291.1:11646-13336 GCF_001515605.1 Sinocyclocheilus anshuiensis
CACACCTGGGATCCATGAACCATCATGGGGAACACCTGGGACAAATTAAACATGGGAAAGGAACACCTGGGGAGCAAGACACAGACAAAACATGGAACAGAGTCTGACAACAATAAGTGCATTGTAACAAATTATTAATTTAAATGTAAGTACATAGTAGTTAAGGCAACTTAATATAAAGTGGGACCATATTGTGTTTGTGCCCCACATGATTAATGGGCGTTGTTCATTGACCTGTAATGTGCCTGTTTCGATACCCAAGAATATCATAGTTCTATAAATAGTGGGGCACATTGTAACAGAGTGTTATAACTTTCCCCTTCTGCGCAACTGGAATTTTAAAACTGGTTTGTGTCTTCTGCTAGTTAGCAAAGCATTCAAGAAATGCAAAATAACAGATTGGAGATTAAAATAATAGCAGATTTGTCTCATTTTAAATAAACACTAAAAACTGAGATGAAAAATTTACTTCAGCCAGAAATTTACTTGGTTAAATAAATATGCAGCGCTATCTTCAACAGATTTTTGAATTTTGACACAATTTCTTCTCTACACAGTGTTGATATGGCAACTAGTTTTGTTATGCTAGCATGTGCCCCAAATGTTTAAACCATGCATGTGTGTTACAACTAACCCCGCTTTAGTTTGTGCCCTGCGCAGCCCTACACCTGTTCATTTTGATATAAGGCAAATACCGATTTTTGTTTTAGGCAAACATTTTGACTGGATGCACACATTAAATCCTTTTATAAAATAAACAGATTAAAATATTTAAACTGTGTCAACATTCCTCATAACTTTCTACATAGTATACATACCACCTTAATTAAATAAATAAATAGAGTTTAAACATTCAGAATTAGACAGTAAAAAGCATTTCAGTGTCCCAGGAATCAATGTTGTAGACTCATGTTATCAATAATGACTTGTGTAGGCTGCTTTTGTCACAGAGGTGTTGCAAACTTTTTTGTGAGTTGTCACTTGAAAATATTTATTATATATTATATATCTATATTCTTAGCTACCATACTGCAGTTATAATGCAGAACCCCTTGGTTCTCAACTTCCTTGAGAAAAAAGTTTCTGATAAGCTATGCATGTGACCACTACTTCCACCATGAAACTAGTCATAGTTACACAGCGCTACGAAGATGACATGTGCTGTGAGATACAATTTTCTATTGATCAATATCTTTTTAAGAAGCACCTCATGGGCAGCTGCAATGGTGCAAGGTATGAATATATACATTTTACTTTCCATTTCAACATTTAAAAATGTTACTTTCATGGATGCTAGATCCTGCAGTAGAAAATGTTTTGTAGAAAAGTTGCATTACTTAAGAAAAGACAAAGCACACCCATGTAGATGAAAGGCTTTTAAAAAATACTTTATTTGTGTTTTCGCTTAATCATGTCTGTTGCTGCAAAAATTATTTCAGATGAAAGATAGCCTGCAAATTCATCAGTGTATATAAGAGAGAGAGTATAGGGTCCTATATGACAAAAAGTTTGATTTATTGCCCCTCATAAACCCCCATCCTCCTACCATAAATGGACACCTGTTTCTGTACACCCCCCACCCATCTAACCGGCCATCTGTTTATCCACCCCATAATTTAATGCATGTTGAACATCGACGTTTCTACTAGCTTTAATGTATTCGAGCCATTGGATGGAAGGATTTGAGTAA
>NW_015548292.1:0-900 GCF_001515605.1 Sinocyclocheilus anshuiensis
TGCTAAATCGTCAATATGGAGGATCGAGCCCTTAGGGACATTGATACATAAAGTTTGGTTGGGCAGGATAATGCACATGGCAGTGTCGTGTTGATCATAGGTGAAGGTAGCTGTACGCGCTGGGGTGTTGACCAGCCATCGGTTTCCGACAATCTCGGCTTGTGTTGCCTTAATTTGGGACCGTGGTGTAGCTTCGGCAGGGCAGCTAGTGTCGGGTCTAATGGATTCTAGGCCACAGATGCCCTCGGTATTATCACGGATGAAGGGTTTACTAGGGCAGAGGTAATGAATGTCCTTAGTGAGCGTACACATTTTCAGATTTGGGGCTAGGTACAACTGCTCGTTGATAACGTGATACGCAACAACTTCAGGAGTGTGTATTTTGACATAGGTGTTACTCTGCCAAAATCCCACATTCACAACGTCTTTGAGCCGGTAAATGTTATTGGAGTCAATAATAGGTAAACTGAGGAGAAAGGCCAAGTCGCCTACTTCTGGGTCTACGTATAAGGGGATAGCGCTGCCCAGGGAAAAGGCGAGATGGGTTTGGATGGGACTAGCAGGGCCCATAGTGGCCGAAGTTAGGATGTTTTGGACAAGGCTAAGAGGTATCAAGTAGTGGGGGATCCTACCCATGGCTAAGTTATCGATCGAGGAGCTTACTTCCCGTAGCATGTCAGTCATGAGGGTGGTGAGGAGTTGTGTTTGTGCTAAATCGCTTTGCACGACCGAAAATAGTTTGTTGATGGATTTTATGGTTTGATTTAGAAGGGTGCTATGGGTATTTAGAATTGTGATGGTGCCGTTCAGCGACTTCCCGAAGGTCTGTAGGGCGTTGCTCTGGACTAAGAGCTGTTGTCGTATCCCAGGCATTTCAGCCTGGATTTCGCCCACATGCCG
>NW_015548292.1:4233-5591 GCF_001515605.1 Sinocyclocheilus anshuiensis
TACCGCGTTTTCAAGTTCACTAGTTTTTTAGTGAATTAAATGGCAAGAGCATTAATTAGCTAGGTTAATGGTCTGAAGCCGGGAGATTTATTTATCATAGACGAATTTGGAAGTGGAAAACGCACCAACAAATCGAACTATTAAGGCCTTTCAGAGGAAAACAAGGGACACGCTCGTTTCTCTCTTGTGTGCTCTAAAGCGACTTATTTTTGTGTCTCGGTGGACAAAATTAAAACTTTTTTTTTTCTCTATTGCAGTTAAATTCTAAATGTTGCTGGGTAACAAAGAGTAGTCATCATAAGAATTGCCGGCGGTCATGCCTATCCGTCATTAGGGGGCACTCTCGTGTGTCTGAGCAGCGCAGTGAGAAAAAATGGAAAGAAAGAGAGTGTTTTATTTTCGGGGAACGGTTTATGATTGAGGCATCCCGGACACGAGTGAGTTGAAGTGCATGGGCTGGAAAACAACACCGTCTGTTGTTTGGTCAGGGGAAAAAAAGGGAAATCCTCGGTTGGGTGTTGGTCTGGTCGCTGAGCAGTTTGGAGCAGTCTGCGATCACACAGATTTCGTATTTCTCCGTGGGTGAGAAATATCTGCGTAGAGGAATCGTGCAGGTCGCGGAGATCGAGCGTGAGTGACATTTAATGTGAACGTTGAGTTTAGGACATGCCATTTATGTTGTGAAGTGGAAGGGAAAGTAAACCAAACTTCTTTCTCCTTTAATAAAATAATACTAGAGGGGAGAACGAAGGCACGTGAAGGTGCATGTGAGGTGACAGCTGGGTGAATTTCTAATGTGACGCAGCACGCCACAGAGTGAGTAATATTGATTTCATTCGGTTTTGGGAAATGTATATGTATACTCAGAGAAAATGGTTCACTAGTTGTATACTGTTTTGATGTCAATGTTAATTTGAATTCATTAATAATCTGTTCTTGGAGAAGAAGATAGTAATAACAATGTTAATAGAGATGTACAGAGTGTAAAATGGATTTACTTGAATTTATTTAGTCAATAGTTGTAAGTGGCTTATGAGAATTGTAGTGACTTAACTGTAATTTAAGTCGTTAATTCTATAAGGGAATTAATCATTAATTCGATTTCTAGCTCAGGTTTTGAAAGGACTCGAATCTGAAAATTCTGAGTCAACCTGATCAAAACTGAATTCAAATCTGATAGTTTACACTTTAAATCAAGGGTCGTCCAGCGAGCCGGTGATTCTTAGTATATTTTAACAACTTGAATCTTTGTATTTCCCTGGCGACGGGTTAATACATGTTTTTGATAAGTTATAAGCTATTGTAATAATTATTACAAGTAAGCTACGAGCTAGGTAGCAAGGGATCTTTGGCAAAAG
>NW_015548292.1:8230-9013 GCF_001515605.1 Sinocyclocheilus anshuiensis
ACCTCTCTAAGAGCTTACAAATTATCAAAGAACGTATTTATCCGTGGCCAGGAGAATACATAGTCAATTTGTTAAAATATACTGAGGTCACGGCTCGCTGGACGATCCTTGATTTAAAGTGTAACATAACAAATTTGAAATCGGTTTAATCAGGTGAACTTCGGATTTTCAGATCCGAGTCCTATCAAAACCTGAATTAATTAATAATAATTAATTCCCTTACAAATTTAAGTAGTCAAGTTATCTACAATATATATATATATATATATATATATATGTATTTTGATATATATACAATCTATACATCAAAATATTAAACAATTTAGAAAGAACAAAAGCATTACAATAATGTGCAAAAAGGTAAAGCATGTGCCAGATTTTTTTTTGCACCGTTGATAAGCTGTTTACAGGGAAATTGTTGGCTGCACATGGGATGTAGACCTTAACTAGCTCCGAACAGGCAGTTAGCACATACTGTAGATCTCATTCACACACAAATATATGCACATATGAGCACACACACTTGCTCAAATGTAGACATGACTCTGCGCATACAGACAAGCAAACTTGGATGTGTTTAAATGATATATAACGCACAAGATGTATGCATCGGAAACAATCTGCTGTGTTGATCATCTTAAGATCCTGTCCACGGTCCTCTGGGACGGATTCTGGCATACAAAGTTGTGATTGACAAGACAACGCATCCATCTTCATGAACATGCAAACTTCCCTTGGCTCTAGTTCCACCACCAGCATCATGAGCTTGTGTGTGTATGTGTG
>NW_015548292.1:9055-9331 GCF_001515605.1 Sinocyclocheilus anshuiensis
TGTGTGTGTGTGTGTGTGTGTGTGTGTGTGTGTGTGTGTGTGTGTGTTTTTGACAAGGGACCACATTGCTCTGTTACCTTGGGGATGCTGTTTTCCCAAAGGAGAGTAGTTCTCAGATTCGTTGGGATGAAAAACCACACGTCTTATTAGAAACTAGGACACCTCCCCCCCATCACTGCAACCTTGCTCTGGTTCAACTTTTGTTGCATAGGCTGGCAATGTTCATACAAGACGGTAAAACACTGTCAGCTGCAGGTAGGCAACATCTCCCCCCCC
>NW_015548292.1:9467-11588 GCF_001515605.1 Sinocyclocheilus anshuiensis
CACAACATCTGAATTTCCTCAAACGAGCAGAAAGGTAATATGTGGTGACAATAGCGCCCAGCAGGCCCACTTACAGACTTGTCTTAGTGTGAAATCTGGACTAAGAGCGATTAAGAAAAGAGCTACATGCGAACAGCTGGGTGTAGGTCTCACTTAAAATATTGTTGGGATTCAACAGCATCTCATATTATGTGATGGAATGATGGATTGGGAGTTTGTTGCTCTGATAGAGAGAAATGGCTTGTTATCGTGACCTTCACACACACACACAAACACACACACACACACACACACACACACACACACACACACACACGCACACACACACTCCCTGCAGTCGCTAATGCAGTTTTTCTGAGTCCACAGGGAAGCTGGAGCTTGTAGCCCACTCACTCTCACTCTCTGGCTCTTGCTTTCTGAGTGTCGATGGTTAGTGGTCATCTGTGACCTTCAAAGGCAGACCCTGAGGCCCTCACAGCTGCCTGAGAGCTGGACAGGAACAAGTGCGGAGGCGTAAAGAGGCTGTCACTCAAAGGAGTCAAACGAGAGACTCTCAGCAAGCAACACAATCAAGCATAAACATGTGAGTGACACTAAAGTGAGTTTGTGACACATTTATGATTAATAATGCAGTTCTGTCTCTGCTTGTGTGAACACATACACTTATTTCCGAATTCTCTAAATATTGACAGGGCAGCAGGACAGATACAAAGGTAATCGGCCTTACTTTGTAAGGCTGAATAATTGATGGCAAGGCACTGGATCTGGTCGGGTAGCTGGAGAAGGTCTGATACACGCGCTGCCATGTTAGTATTCGCCGCAGGGCTCGTATTAAGTATGCAGATTTGGTGAATCGCTCCTGGCCAGAAAAAACACTGATTTTTAATTGATATATTAAACAGACAAACAGATTGCACAACCCCAGGACATGAACAAAACAGTTGCGGAAAACACTCCGCAAGGCACTGGCGTCTCTCTCTCTTTCACTGTTGTATAAGTTAATTTTGTATTTCTTTCTGTTTAAGAGGACAAATGGATTGGTGTTTGTCATATATTTTAGCACCAAGCTTTATTGTGTGCACCATCACTGTATAAAATAAGATTCATTATTTGCATGTCTGTATATTAGTTTGTATATCTGTATTCATTTACTTGCCTATGACATTTAATCTTAACTTTGCACTTTATAGTGAGGGCCAGTCACCTCATTAGGCCACATAGGGTGGTCAGCGATGGTAATCATCGAAGAAACTACTTAAAATACTTGTTTTCTTTTTGAATATATTTGAAAACAAAGCTGAATTTTCATTAGTCATTACTCCAGTCTTCAGTCTCACATGATCCTTTAGAAGTCATTCGGATATGCTGATATGATTTGGTGATCAAGAAATAGTAGCTCTGCATAATGTATTTTATGGATTTTTATTTATTTTTTATTTTTTTATTTTTTTTCAGGATTCAAAAGAACAGAATTTATTTGAAATAGAAATCTTTCGTAACATCAAAAATGTCTTTCCTGTCACTTTCTTTTCACCATTTCTGGAGTTGTTTATTGTTTATGTGCACATGTTATAACATTTTTTATGTTTATTTCTATTTCAATCATGACAACTCTCGGGAGATTTTAGCATGGTAATGGATATGACAATGTTAATGTATTTGGTCTTCGGTAATGCGATATATCACGGTAATGAATATGCACGATATTGTTATCGTGGGCACTTCTAAATACCGTGAATAATTATATATTACAAGTTATTCAGAATTTTGAATGCATTTTAAGAATACTTTTCCCATCAACTGGTCAAAATGCACAACACCGCTGTATGCTGTGTGAAAGACGCTTGCGCACTCTGAGGTAAACAAGCGCGGACGAGAAGCACATGGCGGAACATGTGAGAGACGCTCTGGATGAAAGCGCACTTTCACTCTCTGACAGCAGATGGCGCTAACCTGCAGAAATAATAATAATAATAATAATAATAATAATTCATTTAAATGCAGTCATTACCCCGGAAACCCTGTAAACAAAGCAGCTGCACTACTTTCTGTTTCTGAATCGTGTTTAAATGATTTAAACAGCCATTCAGATTTGTGTATTTGCTATGATGTTCATCACAG
>NW_015548292.1:11642-26060 GCF_001515605.1 Sinocyclocheilus anshuiensis
TGTAAAACTTTTAACTTTATACATTTTTCTGTATTGCTTTATTGCATTTAAATGTTCAGTTATTTTTGTTATAAGAAAAAAGTTATTAAACCTGTTATACTGTATTATGACAGCACTTTTTTAAAACTAAATGTCAATACCGTGATAATACAGCATACCGTGATAAAAGCATTAGCAATTAATCGCAACATGAAAAATTGATACCGGCATATCCCTATGCACAAATAGCATATAAAATAACCCCCCTTTCTTAGGAAGAAGAAAACTAAACAATTAAATATGTATGCTGCTGCTATACAATATGATTAAATATAAAAGGTAAAACCCCCCAGAACAAGCAGATCTATTGCCAAGACATATGTACTGCTGCTGCTCCAGAGAGCCGTGAGACCGTGTGTTTGCTATCTATGTGAGCCTGGGCCGGCTTTGCCGAATGGTTTAATGCTAGTGAACTATTGCTGTGTTTACCTAACCGGTTGACCAGATAGCTTAAACTAGTGACCTGAGTTAAACGTGTTTCTGGGCTAATGGAGCCCAGATAAATTAACTAGTGGCTTAACGATGTGAACCTGGGTGCTGTACCCTTAGGTTTATTTAACTAATAACCTAAATAACTGTGTGTCTGAGCCAATAGCTCAAACTTACCTAGGTAGAAACGTGCACTGCGTGTCGTTAACAACAGGAATCACACTGTAGGCTAATAGATGAAGTAACCCCCAGCACCCTCCTGGCTCAGGCTCGTGCGAGTTTAGTGGTAAGCCCCAGCAACCACCTGGCTCAGGCTCAGGTGGCCTGAGCAAATAGTTTTAAATTTGTCATTCAAGAGTTGTAATTTTTATACATTTTTTCCCCATTAACGTTCATCAACGTTACTGCAATGGAATACTTACCTTTAACTTATTAATAAGCTAACAAAATATTTGGCGAAAGAATAAATCACTGGGATTAATTCTGCCTCAAAAGCAGCTGCTCATTTATTTTAATAATTTAAAATATTTATATTGCATATTAAGAACAATAATGTTTGCATTGTATGAACAGTGAACACATCATTGCTAAAGGCATGGCTCATTCCAAGATGGTCTTGAGCAGGACACTACAGTGACTATATTTAAATGCAGTTGTCTGCTTTTATATTAATTGTGTCCGAAATTCCAAATTAAAATTTGCAACAGAGAAATTCTGTGCATGCTGCTGCTGAGAAAAATCTCGATAACTGAATGCCTATGTAAGCTGCTGCTACTGCACAAGAGACTGAACTGCTGAGAGATCCATAAATTAGGCATAAGTAGCTAGGCGAATGCCTATTTTACTCTAACACAGTGTCTACGCCAGATGCGAGCGGCACAACATGACAAGTCAATAGACCCATTACGATAGGTAAAGCTGTCCGCAATGTATGCAGTGCGATACGGCCAACGCAACAAAACTTCTGCTACTGCTGCTATGATAATATTCACTAACATTTCAATACTAAGTTGAGTAGATGCTGTTGCTGTTAATGATATTCACAATGTTGTAATAGGAATTTACTGTGCGAGCTGTTGCGGTTGTAATATTTAATTAGAATTTACGAAGCATAATCTACTGCTGCTGCACGAAACCTGCTGTAAGCCCTGTTGAATAAGCAAAGAAATAAATGCCTATTGCACTTTAAAGAGTTAAATTTACCCTCCATGATTTATCACTAAAATTTCATGCAACTAAAGCGACTCCTAGCAACAAGACGCACGTTTTTTTGTTATTGGAACAACTTTAAAGTTTAGTAGTGTGTGATCCTCAATCATTTAGTATGATGGCCAGTTTTTTCTCTGTGACTATTACAAAGTCAGTAAGCAAGCATGCACGATGCCCAGTGTTTTAAAATCTGTTCAGATTTTTAAAATGCAAGGTGGGCACAAGTTTACGTGGATCTACTCTGTCAACAAGAAGGTTGTAGGTTATATAGTAAACTCACTTTAATAAAAACCTTCACACCCCAAACTGTCACTATTTAGTCGTTCACCAGCTGTAGTACATATGTCAGATCTCTTGATGAAGCTAATTTGTCTAAAGCATATTAGAGATGGAGTGTGTTCTGTGTACCTGAGGCTTTTATTTTTAGACTACGGGCGCTTTAAGCGAGTGTGTCAGCTGCAAACATACCATATTTTATTAAATATGAAATCACTTGTCAATTGGCACGGCTCATTAAAGTGATTTATAGTGCCTGGGCTTAAAATCAGAGTCAGGCAACATGGATGCAAGCAGATAAAAATCCTACATTAATCTATCTTTCTCACATCATAAATAGCTGCCAATCAGTATGAATAATTAAAATATGGGTCAACGGTAAGCGCTTGAGTGGCTTTCCCTAGCAGAATGACAGAGTTTATCCACCTCCGAATGGAGGGTATCCCATCGCTCAATTCTTCATTATAAAACAACATAAACAGCAGGCTCATACAGTAGGCTGGACTTTTATATCCTGCCATGCTTTGTATGATGGTATGATATTTAGCACGTTTTATCTCCCAGAAAAGGCAGCGGCACAAGTTATTTCTTTTGTTGTACCTTAAGATGGATCGTAGGCCGGTTTTTAAGGAGGAAAGAAAAAGATTGAGATGAAGGAGGAGGAAAATAACTAAAAGCAAGAAGAGAAAAGAACACTACCATCTCTATTTGTGGTATTTTGTTTTAATGACAGGGTTTATTCTGTGTTTTCACACTTTGGCTGCAATGTGGAAATTACGCATTGGAAATCTCATTAACTACCTTCGCTGTGTGTTGACATTTCATTTGCATCAGGCAAGTCGCACCACATTGCGGATTTCACACTCCATCCATCTCATTTCCTCCTCAGATATGTCTGTTGGCTCAAAAGGAAATAATGCATAACATTCATTTCCTCAGTCCTTTATTAATGCACAAACAAAACCGCCAATTATAACGTTTTTTTTTTTGTTTTTTTTTCCTCTTCATTCTTCATTCCATTGGATATTTCCTCATCCAGACCATTTTGTCAGCACACTTCAGAAAATTAATTATTTGGTTCTGATGTTGTCGTCTACACATTTGACATACAATTATTGATTAACACCCTAGTTCTGAACAAGGCAGAATTCAGCTTGGTAGGGGACAAGCTATCCAAAACAGCGATGTGAGTTTTTTTTTTTTTTTGTGCGAGAAAAAGTTCTGGATACCTGTGATTTGTGTATAGAATGCTGCAAGAGTGACACTCAACCTGACATGAGGTGCACTTGTTCATGCCCTGGCTTTCGCTGGCGGTGCCCTAGATGACTTGTAAACAAGCTACGCTGTGGATTCAAATCAGTGCGCAGACGACGTGCTCATCTGACAATGCAGGTGATGTGTGCCTCTGCTGTTCATGCCTGTTCATTTGATATGAGACAATTACTCCTCTCCTGTAGCACCACAGTGCACTGGGGCTCAGAACAATATGAACCTGTTTCTAATGAACCAAGCACTGGTGACATGTACTCTCGCCTATGAATAATAGACGTGCCAAAAACAAAAACAAAAAAAACACCCAAAGATTTGACTTCTGTCATTTAATACCTATCATGCCATTTCAAACCTGTACAACTTACTGTACTGTATGCGTAATACCAAAGAAGATATTTATTACTGAACTTTATTACTGAAATGATGAAAAGGCACACTGATTTGGCAGATCCAGTTCACAAAAGTAGTCTGATTCATTTAAAGTAAGATTGATCTGGTTCTCGAGTTCAGCTCTTATTCATCTATGGTCTGGTCATAGATTATTAGTAAATAAAGGCTTAAATGTGCTTAAATGTATACTCTGTATAGATACATGGGTCAAAGGGACCATAATAAGTCGTACAGGTTTGGAATGAAAATCAGAGTGAGTACAAATGACAGAATTATTGGACAAAATATTTATTTAGGACTTTATGTTCCACACATAACAATTTAGTATTTCATGTCAAGCACTAAATTAGTCATGAAAATATGATTATATATATATATATGCAAAATAAATAAAATAAAATATAAAAAACTTGTCATTCCAAAACTGCACAACTTACAATATAAGTGTCACATTACTGTATGTTCAATTTAGTTCAGTTCCTGTCATGTCTGTTGTGAGTTCTCATTAGTTGTCATGGTTTCTGATTAGTTAATCCCTGTCCAGCTGTTCCTGTTTAATTCCCTCATTTACCTTGTGTGCATTTATATATTCTGTTCTATCCTTTGTCGGTTATTATTTAGTGGTATGTGTTGTACTACCCCTGTGTTCTCAGTAAAGTCTTCTTTAAAGTATGAATCTCATGTCTGTATTCATCATTCCTCTACAACCCGTGACAATAAGTAATACCAAAGAAGTTTTATTGCTGAGCTTATATATGTATTTATTTATTTTATTTTAGGATGAAAACAAAGCAAAACTATCATAAAAGTAGTCCATATAACTATATTCTATTATTTTATTTTTTTTTAATGATAAAATAGCTTTGTGTGACAAACTGATTTGGAAGATCTAGTTCACAAAAGCAGTCTAATGGATTCATTTAAGAATCAGACTGAGTCGGTTCTCGAGTTCAACTCACTTATGATCTGGTCGCAGATTATTAGTCAATAAAGGCTTACATTTCAGTCTGTTTCTCACACAAGCAACTGTAGAGATGCAGAAAACATATAATCACATGAGGACCTCTTTAATAATACTTCACAGTGCTTTTGCATCATAAAAGTTATGCAGGTTTGGAATGAAATCAGGGTGAGAAAAACTGACAAGAGTTATTATGTGAAATATTTTCAGCACCTGACAATTTTGTATTTGGTGTCAAGCAATGAATTAGTCACGAAAATAAAACTAATATACTCTGTCATTAAAGCAGGAAACAGTTTGAACAAACATTAAAACTAGATAAAAAATTAGATTGGGTAAGAAAGAAAGAGGGGCAGAGGAAGAGAAAGAGAGAGTAAGAAGGCTCAATTAAGGTGACAAAAGTAAGATAATGCTGAAAAGAGACAGAGAGACAGCGAGGGAGTGATTGCGCTAAATTAAAATGGAGAAAGTAAGATAAAGTTAAAGAGACAGAGAACACAGGATGAGTATTCTGTTCTCCCTATATTCTGCCCTCTTTTTAGAGGTGGTACTGCTCATATCTGCTACCACCATCTGGGAGTCACTGATCCAGAATTCCGTTTTTCTCTTTCGGCACGTAACCAAATCGCTCTCACACTTTCTCTCAAAGCATGCGGATCCCATTCGGAGTGGAACAAATGGGATTTCAGTAGTCTTTGATCTTTACTTTCAGATGATGCCATCTGTGTGCGCGGGCACTGCATGGTGAGTGTGCATGTCAACAAGCACCAGGCATTAAACCTGAAATGAGACAACATACACATGTGCCTTGTGCAACTGTGTCCATGAAGGTTATATTTAAATGCTATTACGGAGATGAGAATCGTACACTAAGAAGGCTGATGGCAAGATGTGCCGTTATTATATGGGTGCTCTACTTACAATAAGTGATGTTTTTAAGATTTATTTTTTTGCAAGAAATATGCCTGTGTATGTAATAGAATAAATGTAAATGTAATGATATTATATTTGCAATATAGAACCTCATTCATTTGTTAATTTATTTATTTGTTTCTTTCTTTTAAGTCTTTTTTTTTAATTAATGTATATGTAGCCATCAATTTTGCATAAGCACTCGAACCTGTGCAATTTTTTATTTTTATTTTTTGCAAGAAGTCAAAAATATATTGGACAAGTACATTGAGAAGAGTAAGTTACTTTGGTGATCATTTGTATGTAATTCTTTTATATTTAATTTATTTTTCTCATCTCAAGTGTCTTTTGGGATGCCCTCTTTTTCTCTGCACCCTCTCCTATTCCCACCCGTTCTCTCACTCCCCAGTTGGGCCGCTCCGTTTCCTGTGTCCCACTTACTCAATCACCATAGCGCTTTGCGTCCTTGTGCTCAATAAGGGTATCTTGAGGGATCAGATACACATCAAGAGACAAATTAGGAAGGAAATTCAAGTTTAATTCTCATAACAATAAACTACAATTTTGTGTATATGCATGAAACTGGTTTTGTGGGAGAAGGCTTATCTTCTCAGTCAACATATGATGTCTCAAAAACAGTGCTCATGGCATGAGACTCTGCAAAACAGCGAGATGTAACACAACAGCCAAAACGCTGTCTGCATGCATACATAATAATAATAATAATAATAATAATAATAATAATAATAATAATAATAATACACTATTTTAAATCCACACGTTATTTTATTTTAACTACAACTTTTACTTCAATAAACTCCTAATTTGCTGCTTATTGATAGTATTATTAGTTATTAATAGTTAGTAGTTGTTAAGTTGAGGTATGAGGTAGGATTAAGGGATCTAAAATATGGTCATGCAGAATAAGACATTAATATGTGATCTATAAGTACTAATAAACAGCCAATTTTCAAGTAAAATGCATGCTAGTTAATATTGAGAATTTATCCTTAAAATAAAGTGCAACCTTCTTGCACAAAAAGTAGAACATGTCACATGTTTTCTTTTGCTGGATTTTGTAAGCACTCCAGCTGCAGCATTTTTCAAATCATTCTTAGACAAGGCATTATAAAGTGCATTAAAGCTGCAAGCAGCGATGAAAGGGCCCTCGCACCCGGGCTCACCGCCACCCAGTGGCTTTAGGAAAACAGCAAACAGTGGGCAATGTGCATTTAAAGTGGTAAATATAGGAGGAATATTTCAAAGTAATTTATATGTGCCAAACTTCCTGCTGCCAGCTGGTGGCGCTATGATTATAACTGAATTTTGGCATGTAGATGTCTTCAGGCCAGGACTTTTATCAAACATGTGAAGTCTGGTGCAGATTGAACATGGTATGTTTGAGTTAGTGTAAAGCATGACATATCCTGTTGCCAACAGGTGGCACTGTTATTATAACTGAACATTGACATGTAGATGTCTTCAGGCCAGTATTCTTACCAAACATGCGATGTTTGGTGCAGATCGGACATTGTATGTTTAAGTTGGTGTAAAACCAGTCACTTACTGTTGCCAGCAGGTGGCGCTATGAGTATAACCGAATATGGGCATGGACATGTGTTCAGGACAGAACTTTTATCAAATGTTTAAAGTTTGAGGCAGATTGGACATTGCAAGTTTAAGTTAGTGTAAAACAATCCATTTCCTGTTGCCAGCAGGTGGCGCTACGACTATAAATGAATACTGGCCTTTAGATGTGTTCAGGCCAGGACTTTTATAAAACGTGTGAAGTTTGGGGCAGATTGGGCATTGTATGCATGAGTTACAACAACTTCCTTTTTCATGGTATTAATAGCATGCTTTAGCACTTAGTAAGTGTTGCTAGCATGTTTGAGCATATGTCTAGAATGTTTAGCACACAATGGCATATTTTACTGTGTTGCTAATAGTGCATCACAGTGTTAAACATGTCACTTCCTGTTGCCAATAGGTGGCGCTATAACTATAACCGAATATGAGCATGTAGATATCTTCAGGCCAGGGCTGCATTCAGCCCCGACAAAAACGGTGCAAAACGTTTTTTAAAAGGAAACGGTGGTGTGTTGAACACCCTGTTCTGATGACGCAAGAGTTGCAACTATGGCAGCTGAGAAGGCCATTCTTTGTGTTCTTTTTGAAGAATTTTCGGAGCCGGATTAAATCGGTATAAATACGTGTTTAATACTGCAAAATACACTCGATGTTACAGTCATTGCCCTTGCCCTCCAGAATAAAAGAGAACATCCCAATCGAGTGAAGGGATTTGTGGAAACTGTGGTTCACTTCTCACCTCCGAGACTGTGTTATGATCTATATGACCTTATTATTTTTATTGTGAGTATTAGGCTTATCATTATTGCTGATCACTGTTTTTGTGCTATGATATTGTAATATTTACCATTATATAATCAGAGGGGTTTAGAAAAGTTTATGAAAGTGTCACTCCATAATACAATAGCAAAATATATAAATATTTATAGTATTTTTATGTTACATTAATCAGTATTTAGCACACCTTCCACACACAGGAAAGGATATGGACCAGAAGACATTGCAATTACTAAATGATATTTAGACAGACTTAAAGAAGTTCCAGATCTATACTTGTGCTCTTATTATTTTAGTTATTTTGCCTTTAATGTAAATAAACATGTGCAAACAATATACTTGCTCTTGTGAATTTATTTTGATGTTAATTACATTGTGCAAGCTGTCTCTTTAATACCGCGTGGTTTATATATATGTTGCTGCTGATTGGGCTGACATGTTTGACACACCCACCAAACAAGAGAAAACGCATCTCAAACCCCGTTGCACACCATTGCACACCGTTTCCAGGAAACATGTCGTTCAAACCGGAAACCGTAGCAAAACGGTGCACACCGGTTTGAGCTTGAACTTGCCCCAGGACTCTAATCAAACATGTGAAGTTTGAGGCAGATTGGACATTGTATGCATTAGTTACAACAACTTCCTGTTTGACGGCATTAATAGCATGCTTTAGCACTTAGCTAAGTCTTGCTAACATGTTTGAGCATGTTTCTAACATGTTGCCAGCCTATTTAACACTTGCTGACACTTTTTAATATGTTGCTAGGAGTCCATAACAGTGTTAAACCTGTCATTTCCTGTTGCCACAGGTGGCACTATAACTTTAACCGAATACAGATATGTAGATGTATCCAGGACAGGACTCTTATCAAACATGTTAAATTTGGGGCAGATTGGGCACTGCATGCCTGAGTTACAGTAACTTCCTGTTTCACTGCATTAATAGCATGCTTTAGCACTTAGCTAAGTGTTGCTAGCTTGTTTTGCCTGAGTTACAGTAACTTCCTGTTTCACTGCATTAATAGCATGCTTTAGCACATAGCTAAGTGTTGCTAGCATGTTTTAGTATGTTTCTAGCATGTTGCTAGCCTATTTAACACTTATTTAACACGCTTTTTAATATGTTCCTAGGAGTCCATAACAGTGTTAACCATGACACTTCCTGTTGCCAGCAGGTGGCGCTATGACTATAACTGGATTTGGGCATGGGTATTTGTTCAGGACAGAACATCTATCAAACGTGTGAAGTTTGGGACAGATCGGACATTGCTTGCCTGAGTTACAGCAACTTCCTTTTTCATGGCGAAACATCAAAATTTGTCAGGCCGCCAGGGACACGCCCTTTGACGAAAACTCAAGATCTTCGCAATTTAACGTCACAAAGGCCTTATGATGACCCTCACCAAATTTGAAGATGATCCGAATAAAACTGTAGGAGGAGTTCGTCAAAGTACGAGGCCTGGAAATGTCAAAAACTGCACAAATTACACTCAGGAAATTTGAAGATGATCCGATTAAAAATGTAGGAGGAGTTCGTTAAAGTACGAGGCCTGAAAATCACAAAAATCATACAGGAATTTCAAAATAACGGACTTCCGGTTGGGTTTCGGATTTTGAACCAGGAAACTTTTTTGTAGGTATTGGTGTGTTACATGTGTGTACCGAGTTCCGTACGTGTACGTGAAACATAGCTCGAGGGGCACTTTGTTGAAATGTTATAGGTGGCGCTATAGAGCCATTTTGCCACGCCCAATTCTGAAACCCATATCAGATGTACATTTTCACCACTTTTGGCATGTGTGCAAAATTTCATGAGTTTTCGAGCATATTTAGGCCCTCAAAAATGCGATTCATTTTGGAGAAGAAGAAGAATCTGAACAATTCTAATAGGGTCCTCACACCACCGTTGCTCGGGCCCTAATAAAAGTTGCTAGGAAATTAATTCAAAAGTACAAAGGCAGCACTCTGATATACAGCATTGAATTTACATAAACATGAGATTTTGCCAAAACTATCTTCTCTAGAACAAACGTCTCGGTTACTTACGTAACCCTCATTCCCTGATGGAGGGAACGGAGACTTTATGTTGCGACAACATTATGGTGTTCAACTGGGAGCCCCAATCATCTCTGACTTTAAGAGAAAGGGCCAATGAAATTTGGCTAGTGGATTTTACATACCTGAGCCACTCCCTGTGCATACGGGTATAAATAGGCGACAGGTGCATCCACTCTTACGGAGTTTAACTCTAAAAATGTGGTTCTGCCGACATCGAGCAGAAACTCACGACTGTATGCGCGCTTAGAGACAGATAGACGTGACGAATACGTACAAAAACACTGCGACTCACAAGACAAAAAACACGAAAACACCTTTCTGTCGGGAGAGAGAGAAGCCGCAGCGTGTGAACGCGCCGCCATCCTTGGTAATCGGATGAAGAAGAAGAAGAAGAAGAAGAAACGGAGAAATTCCAATAGGGTCCTCACACCATCGGTGCTCGGGCCCTAATAAACGAGAAAACATAAAAGGGCTCGTTCAATTAAAAATACTACAAATACGATTTTGACTTATTAAGCCACTATTTGTTTTCATGTCTATTATGTGATTTACCTGTCTGCCACAATAATAAAATATGTTTGAATGATCTTAATTTGGGTAACTTTCCAGCAAATATTTATTTTTTGTGATTAATTGTGATTAATTAATTTAATTAAACCAGCAAACAACACATACTAGCAGAGCTTCTTTTCAGAGTTTTTGAAAATCAAGATATCAGTAACCGACAACTTCATGCACAGAAATGATAAAGCAACCATTAGTCCAGTATTGTACTGCAATCGCTAATCTATGTGCACTGTCAGAAAGATTAGCTTGTCTGTTAAACTCCTAAAGTGCTTCCACCCAGGACGTCCAGAGAAAGAGAAAGCATGATGATGATGATGATGATGATGATCAACAGGAAACAATAGTTAGAATGGTACAACCCTGCTCATCAGGTTGAAATCCCTGAAAATTTGTTGGAGTGGAGGCTGATCTGGAGTGGCTGTGATTTGCCCAGAGTGGAGTTTTGGATGGCTGGTGTTAAATTCACTAGAGTGGTGCTTAGATCAGGAGAGCCAGGGGAGAGAATGTGTGCAGAAGAGAGGGGGTGCAGAAATTCAGACCACCTCCATGCTTAATTGGGTCTGCCTTCATCTGACACACATCAAGTATTGGGTTAAGTACCTTTTATGGATAATTGGAAAGTGTAAATTGACTGTAATTGTGGCTGCCATGGCTATTATGCCCATTTGTAACCTCACTTAAGCAAATTAATTCAAAAAGACTCCTGATTGTTCTTTTTCCTTTATTTTTTTTTCTTTTCAGGGTGAATAAAGTTACTTTATTTGCAGATATGTAACATATAGGTTGAGGAAGAGAGGGCGAGTATATATGTGATGTGTGTGTATGTGAGTGAATGTGTGTTAAGAGCTCTCTCTGAAAAGTAACCATAAATTGCCACGGCCTGAGTGGTTCTAGGTGATAGTTGTCAGGTGAATTAACTTCTACCTGTCAGACCTTTAGAAAAGTGTTCATCATTTCAGCTAAATAAAGTGGAAGTGAATTAGACTTTATGGACACAACCACAAGAAACTTGTGCCTTTCCCCTTAAATAACAGGCCTCGGGAGGCATAAATAGGTATGAAACATTATATTCAATAACATTTTCAAGCTTCACATCTTTTCAGTCATTGTAATTTAAAATGTCTGATTCATGCACCGGATCAATGATTCATTGAAAATATCCAAATCTGATGAATTGCTGTGTCTCTCCGAGTATGTAATTCTTTTGAATAAGACCAAGTTCACACTACACGACATTAAACGTCGGCAGACCGCTGTGCTGTTCAAACTACATGACTTGCTGTCTGTCTTGAAGTCATTGTGGTGTTCACACTACGTGACACTACGTAAATGATCCGCAATAGGGGGTCACACACTACACAAGCTGACAACAACTCGGTGACCCAACGACTCTATTCGGTCCCCAAACCACGTTTTGTCACGAAAACACGTGAGAATTAGAATGGGAATGAGGTGAAACAACACGTGAGTTGTTTATTTGAAAATGGAAAAAAAAAGTTTTTGCTCCATTTCTTGTGTCCAAACTTGTCTTAAAGCCATGTTGCGGCTGCTCTTTTTCTTCCGGTGACCTCAACCCATGCCTTGCTCTCTCTTTGGTTGTAGGTCGTCGCGACACCTGACACCACGCGAAGTCAAGTCGGCCGACCGATCCAGATACTTGGCATGCTAGATATTTGTTTGGCATCTGCGAGGCGTCAGCGAGCCTCTTTGATGTGTCGTCGAGTAGTTCACACATAAAGATTGCCGAGTGCTGATCACCTGCTAATTTGCCCCTTATCACAGCCCGACCTGTCAGCGAGCTTGTTGACTTGCAAATCCTGTAAAATCCTGCAAATCCTGTAAAATCCTTAAAATCCTTAAAATCCTGTAGTGTGAACTTGGCTTAAGTAATTCCTTAGCAATCAATAAAAAAGTACATTGCACATAGTATAAATATGTGTAGTATGAATGAAATCCCGACATCCTACATTCGTCATGTTTTCACTGTCATGCGACCTACCAGCGTCAGTTGCGTTGCTTCACTGCCCTTCACATATTCTCTCCCGTGGCCTCATGGGATAGTAAAGTGTCAATCAGATTCAGAATCTCACCAGAAATAGCAAGTTATCTGGGTACTGTTTTTGCCTGGTGTTTTATGAATACTATAAATTCTGACATATTAATCTTTTTTTCCCCCCTTTTTTTTTTTTTGCATACTATATAGCAGGGAAGTATGCCATATCAGAGATTCATTAATTTTATTCAGGTTTTTTTAATAACTCTTTGATTTAATTCACTATTTCGACTGAATGATTTGTTCATTCAGCATCAATCAGCATAAGGCTAAGTAAATGACAACAGAATTAAATTTTTGGGTGAACTATCCCTTTAAAGACAACATTATAAAATAGAACACATCTCCAAGATTAAAGAACTCGGGATCATTGATAAGCAATAGCCAGTTGAAATTGTTTGCATAAAGACAGACATATTTATGTGTCATGGGTAATGACTCCTCTCTCCACTGTGGAATTAGCCATGATGTTTTTCCACAGGCGGGTTTTTGACCTAATTTTTGGGTGAACTATCCTTTTAAAGACAACATTATAAAATAGAACACATCTCCAAGATTAAATAACTCGGGATCATTGATAAGCAATAACCAGTTGAAATTGTTTGCATAAAGACAGACATATTTATGTGTCATGGGTAATGACTCCTCTCTCCACTGTGGAATTAGCCATGATGTTTTTCCACAGGCGGGTTTTTGACCTTGCTCTCCATTTTCCCCACATATCCAAAAAAAAATAAAAATACACAACAAACAACAGCCATCCAGCACCTGGCGAGTCTGCTTGTGAAGGACATTGAGAAACATGCTGTCCACCTTTTCTAGGTGTAATATTGAATTAATATTGAGTTAAATGCATTTGTTGTTTTCTACAACCCGTATACAGTGTCCTCTTCGCATTGAAACTTCTTGCTTGAAGGTTAAACACACACTCATACACACACGCTCACAGTGTGTGAACAGTGTGCCAAAATTGAGATATCAAGAAGCTGATGGCTGATCCTCAAAGAGGTACTGAGGGGCTTTTAAATGGGACACACAAAAGCGGATCACTACAGCAGCCCAGAGAGCAGTGAGAAATTCTCATGTTATCTTTGAACACCATCTCACACATACACACATACATCATCTCACACTCATTCATACACTCTCACACACACATTGAGGTGGATTTGAAGAATCTAGATTTCCAGAAGCAAGTCCCCACACATTCTGATATGGTGACACACACAAGTACACACTCAATATTCTTATCCAGCCACACCAGGCAACCTTTTCTCGCCAAACACGTGATACTCCAAGATACTGCCTTACTTTGAAGAGAATTAGAGATAAATACACAAATAGAAACAGTAAAGCTTTGATTCTTTAGCTAATATGATCCCAAATCATCTTCAATGCCCGCAACACTAAGGCTGGAATTGTGTGTGTAAGTTAATGTATTTATACCGATTGCAATCATGCTGCCAGAATCAGCCATTATTGACTTTTGCTTCTCTTTCATAAGATATGTGATCATTCACCCGATCTATAATGAGTAAGCATGTATGTAATTCAACCATTATCAGCACATCAGAGCTGTTTCAGTGTATAGTATGTGTCACAAAGCAAGGCCAGACACAACAGGTAAGTGCAAATCAGGATGGTTTATTGACTGGGTAAGGGGATGACTGGAATAGGTGTGTAAAGGCAGGTGAGTGTCAACACAGTGAATGGTTCCAGGGTGCTTATCTGAGTTCTGATGGTGAGGATCGTGATGTCTAATATTAGCCAATGGCTAATAAATTCCCAGATTTTACTCGCCAGTGTGTAAGTTGGATGCTGAGTTTATGATTAGCACAGATATATTTTCACTCACAGAACACTCTGACTGAGCGCTTCAGAG